>NW_019525414.1:1417713-1418520 GCF_002814215.2 Seriola lalandi dorsalis | reverse complement strand
ATCATCATCATCATCATCATAATTGTTATCATGACCCATACCAAAATGTAATACATGACATATTTGTCCCTATATCGAGAGTGATCCTGGATATATTATTATCACATATATACATTCTCTGGATATATGAAGATATACGTTTATAAAATTTATGAAGTGCCCGTAATAAAATGTATACATGCATATATATTAAAACTATCTATGTGCTGAAATCTGCCATAGAACACATTTGTTTTCTATGTAAAAACGTTTTCCATGTTCTGTCATGTTTTGTACAAATTAACATGTGTTAACATCATATATTTAATTTATTTATCCAAGTTTATTAAAACAACATACAGTTCTACCTACATACAAAATCTATGTTTATTAATGTTTTTCTTATTAATTTCTCATAAATTTTAAAAATGTCTCTTCACATTCTGTGAAAGTGTCTCAGACCTGTTTATAATATGGACATATTTTAACAGGTTTTGGGATGGATATATATTTATGTAACAAATGTCTACAATATAAGCATACACAAATAAATGTATGTATTTGTATAGGCTAGATATCTATGTCAACATATGAAAGTAAGCACATATAAAATATAAATGTATATTTCATATATGTAAATTCAATATATGCACATATATTACATTTGGGTATTATTATTCTAATTGTATTTTTTGTGTCATGCTGTGATTGAAGTGTGATGTGTGTTCTGGTGTCATGTGGTAAACAGGCTTTAATCGACAGACCGACAGCAGCTGATGATGAATCTCATTGTGTCAGTATCAACACAAACGTCTCTGATCAGCAGCA
>NW_019525414.1:1414779-1417663 GCF_002814215.2 Seriola lalandi dorsalis | reverse complement strand
GAGGGGGGGGGGGGCAGACTGAACCTGTATGTGTGCACTGGTGTAAACACAGTATGTTTAGCCTATTAAAATGTAAACACACATATGTTCCTCTGCTGATTGTTTCTCCCAGTCCATCCTGATGGTTTCCAGTCACTAAATCTCTTTTCTATAACACAGCTTACTGTGATATCAGCTACAGGTTCACTTCTTTTTTGCTGCAACGGCATGTTTTCATTTGAATTGCAGATTTTTATTCTCCATAATACGGAAGGTCTGAACACTCGACTAATGAGGCTAAAGCCAAAGTTTTAAAAATTATTCCAAGAACACAAAAGAAAGTGAAATGAAATCTGCCAGTTGGCACAAGGAGCTGCTCCGTCAACAAAGGCCTCAAATTCAAGCCCAAATGGGCAAAACTGAGCTGAAGCTGAGACCAAGCGACACGACGCCGCCGCCGCTGCCTCTGCTCACACTCCCATTCAAACTGTTCAGCATTGTTCCCGCCTTTGTTCCAACACAGCTCCGCACAATGGTATTTAGTCACAACTAATGCAGCAGAAGTATACAGTAAGCAGCAGGAGTGCAGCGTGTGCAACGTAGGCACTTTCACAATGATGGATCAAATATTTTCCAGAAGATGTAGGAACTCTGAGAAATCCCAACTTTTGTTGTTTGTCTGTGAGGAACAGTTGAGTGCAGCCTCAGACAGAGAGCTGCGGGAGAGAGAGAGCGTGGAACTGGCTCTGAACTCAATCCAGCCCACACAAAGATGCTGCTTTATCAGGCATTATGTCTTAGCAAACTGCTATTAATGCAAAGTCTTTATCTTCTTTCCTCCGCAGGCTCTGGCACACATGTGTCTTTATTTAGCAGATAAAAAATAGCCATAAACAAAAATTGCGGACTGTCAATATAAATACTGATAAAGATTAGAGCTGGGAGCAAATATAATAATAAGAGGCCCTCTTAAGATATACTCGACACAGCAAAGCCCTCAGTGGACAGCTGCAGGCTTAGAGAAAGCAATTGCAGGAAGTTTTAAAGAGCAATAGAATAATCTTATTTTGGAAGAAAGTAGATTAACAATCAGAGCAGAGCAGAGAAAATGAAGTGATCTGTGCTTGTTGACTCTTCTCTGGTTCAAAAGCTTAGAAATGCTCTGATGCACTGTAGGAGATGGAGGATAGGTGAGTTTCCATCTGCTGATATGTAACTGCACAGCTTTTCATATGTTCTCGGCCGCTCTGGAGGATCTGTGTGAAATGAGCGACACGCAGACACCAGCAGCTGAAACGTCTCACTGACTTCATATTTTGGAGTATTTTGTTCAGGGTTGTGACCGGTTCGTTAGTTCGGTTCGTTAACAACACAGCTCTGCATTTATAACCAAGCAGAAAACACTGCAGGTTGAATTTTACTAAGATCTGTTCTACGTCAAAACCTTGCAGTTGGTGAGTTTCCAGTTCAACACAGAAAAAGAATCTCACAAGTCCTGCGGAAGAAAGAAAATCATTTGCATCGTGGAGAAAATCCCTGTTATGACTGCAGAGCATCTGAAGCACCTTCTCCAGGTTGTAGGAAGAGACTAAAAGACCAGAACCTCAGAGGATTCATCACAAGATCCAAACCTCTGCTAAACCTCTGAAACACAAAGTCCAGGCTGCAGTTCACTTAAACCCACATAAGTAAAACCAGTCTGCGGACTGACTGGAAGAAAAACGACAGGAAGAGAAAAGTGAGGAGAAAACAGGAACAGTGCACGACTCAAAGCCTCCACCTCTTCTGTCAAACATGGAGCTTCTGCTACAGCTCCATTGATATTTACTGACGGTTTCACAGCAGACAGAAGCAGGAGGCTGGACACAGAGGTCTACAGGAGCGGGAACTGGACCACATCGCTCAGCAGGAACCAAAGAGCTTTTCCATGGTGAAGAAGAGTCTCACTGAAGACCAGACTGAAGACAGAGGCTCACGACACCAGCTCTGACGGAGCTGCAGTTATCTCTGGGCCTCATGATGTCTGTGCTGAAGAAAACACACTGTGTTTTAGGTCTGAGCAAAGAAGGTGGAAAGTTTGATTTAACTTTAACTTCCATTGTTTTGTGTTTCAGTCTCTGAGCTATTACATCATTATTATTATCATTATTATTGTTAATATTAATATTATTATTACATTAGACTGCACAGATGTTGCACCCCTCACCACCTTTGCCACTCCGTTCATTTCCTATAGTCTGACAAAATAATCTCAACTCAAGGTCCTCTTATAGGGAGAAGCTCAAATGTAGTTAGTAGGCTACATGTTAGACTATAAGACTCCAGGAAATCACTGATCCCAGACCAGCATGTAGACCTACAGCCTGTCGTCTTTTTCTTCTTTAAACTGATCAGATACACAACGTAGCTTCAGAGACGTGGGTGGGTTCTGTGCACAGAGCCAAGCTAGCTGTTTCCCCCTGTTCACAGTCTTTATGAGAAGCTAAGCTAACCTGCTCTGGCAGAATCTTCATATTTACATACAGAGATGTGATATTGATGAGCACAGCTGACTCTCCTCTATAAGCTCAGCTCCCAAAATGTTAATTAAAAGAACTGCAGCCATTTCAACAACACATCTAATAATGTTCAAATCTCATCGTATTTTTATTGTTAGTTTCAGTGAAGTAAACTTCATTCTGACACGTTTATAAAGACGATATAAATATTCTTCGTCTCTGTACAAATAAAATCTTTTTTCTTTTTCCAGGGTTTATTTGTTTTTATCCTCTTTAACTTTCTTTTTTCATCAGATGAAGTGAAAGCATTTCAGCATCGGGAAACATTACATGACTCTCAGCAGCAGCAACTACAGACGTTTTTACTTCCAGCCTAGCAGCAGTCTAAAGTTTGGGGGGGGGGGGGG
>NW_019525414.1:1414203-1414729 GCF_002814215.2 Seriola lalandi dorsalis | reverse complement strand
ATCATCATCATCATCATCATAATTGTTATCATGACCCATACCAAAATGTAATACATGACATATTTGTCCCTATATCGAGAGTGATCCTGGATATATTATTATCACATATATACATTCTCTGGATATATGAAGATATACGTTTATAAAATTTATGAAGTGCCCGTAATAAAATGTATACATGCATATATATTAAAACTATCTATGTGCTGAAATCTTTGATAGAATACATTTGTTTTCTATGTAAAAACGTTTTCCATGTTCTGTCATGTTTCGTACAAATTAACATGTGTTAACATCATATATGTAATTTATTTATCCAAGTTTATTAAAACAACATACATGTCTACCTACTAGAGATCGACCGATATGGTTTTTTCAGGGCCGATACCGATACCGATTATTAGTAGTCAAGGAGGCCGATAACCGATATTTGGAGCCGATATTTATTTGCAATAAAAGGGAAAATATTGGCGTGAAAATTTTGAATAATGGAAAAATTCCACTTAACTTTGTTCAAATGCCTTTA
>NW_019525414.1:1409621-1414153 GCF_002814215.2 Seriola lalandi dorsalis | reverse complement strand
TGTCACTTTGAGGGAGTCTATTCAGAGGTATTCATGCATCTGCCTTCAGGCCACAATGGCCGCCACTTTATAAACTGTCAGCCTGCTCGCCTCGAGCCTTTGGTTCATCTTTTTTTCTTCTCTTTAATAAACTTGGAGGAGTTCATCAACTCCTTCAATAGGAAATCCAGGAACAAATAGGAGAGCAGGCCTCCTGGTCGAGTTCAGATTCTTTTTGTTGTCACTAACTGTTTGTGTGTCTGACCAGCACCTTCTCACTCTCTGGGGCCTCAGATATGAAACAGAGGGTGATTCTTCAAACAAGGTCTTTATATGAACCTGTTCCACTGACTGCTGCTGAACTCACACTGATCACAGTCTCATCAGTGAGGAAGGTCGTCCTCCTCAGGACACGTTCAACAACACCACGCCTTTACATTTAGCAGCTGATCACATTCATCAATTCAGATCGTTTAAATGAAGCGAAATTAAAATAATTTGCAAACAGATCATCTAACAATGTAAATCCTGTAAATCCTGTTAATTTTCCACACATACAGTTTGGCTCATGATGCTAAACTCAGCTCAGAATAAAAATCCTTATTATTACAGTACAACCAAATATTATTCTGCAAAATCATGATGGTGTTTTCTGGAAAATTATCTATGGATTCACAGACAGGTCAGACAAACCTGAAAAGTAAATGTGGCTCATCACATAGATACAAAAAAGAAGAACTGCAAATCTATAAATCCAATATTTTTACAAAACAGTTCCTCTCTCAGATTCAGCATCACTCATAACAACCAGAAATATTATAACACTACATGTGTCAGTATAAACCGTAAAACAGTATGACAGCTTAGAGACAAAATCCTCATTTCACCCTGATGTAAAATAAATACAATAATAAACTGTTTTTATAATTGAAACTGAAATTTGAAATTCGCAGAATCAATAAGAATAAAAACAAGAATAAGAATAAAAAGAATAAAAATAGAAATAAGAATAAAAATAAAAATAAGAAGAATAAAAATAAGAAGAATAAAAATAAGAATAAGAATAAGAATATGTCTCCAACACAGTTCTATAATAGGTTGAGTCTCAGACTCTTTTTTACTGACTCAGCTGAAGACTTCTCACATCTGTTAACACAGTAGATGAGCAGGTTGATTTTAGTGTCTGTGACCTTCAGAGGACAGAAATTCCTTCCCTCCCCTACTTCACCAGGACAACATCAAACACACACACACACACACAGACACACACACACACATGCAGACGGATGAAGGAGGTTATAAAATAGGCTGATGATAAAGATACTGTGATATATCGGATCAGTATTACAGATGTTCTGGAGGCTCAGCTGACGCCACATTCATTATGTTCATTATGGGCCTGAGTGCAAATATGAAGCTGTTTGTTCAAAACATTCAAAACATTCTGAGGGAAGAAATTTATCATCAGAAGAAAACATTCAGGAACATTTTATGAATATAATTTACTATTTCATTACATGAATCAACTGTCGATAAAATAATTCTTTGTTCCCACTGATAGTGAAAAAAATTATATTGCAATCATTATTATTATCATTGCAATTACAGATTTTGATATAATGCTTCAATCATAACGCTTCATTGATTATGCTTAATTTATAACGTTTCATTCATAACGTTTCATTCATAATGCTTCATTTATAATAAATCATTTATAATAAATCATTCATAACTTCATTTGTGAGAATTCATTTATAAAATTTCATTTATAACGTTTCATTTATAACGTTTCATTTATAACGTTTCATTTATAACGTTTCATTATCAATTCATTTATAACAATTAATTTATTATATTTCATTTGTAATAATTCATTGATAAAGCTTAATTTATAATGCGTCATTTATAACGCTTTATTCATAACACTTCATTTATAACAATTCATTTATAAGAATTCATTTATAACGCTTCCTTTATAACGCTTTGGATATTGCACTTGGCCATATTGTGATTTTGATGATATTTCTATAAATTGTTCAGATCTAATTGATGGTAATGTAAATAACTGTGGGACTAAGAGCTAACAGCTGGACATTTAGAAAATACATTACACTCTAATTATTTTATTAGATACAGGAAACAGGTTAATAACCTTTCCTCTTCCTGTGTATTTATCGGGGAACAGAATTAGAATAATATAATGAATATAATCAGGACGATGTTCCTTATCAGGTGTTTGCTCCACCTGGCTGATCAGGTTGTCAGTAGCTGTGCACTTGCCAATGGTGCGTTTGTTTTCTACTCCATGATAACAAACAGCTGTATTTTCTCCTGCACTCAGTAATGATCAGACTGTAACACACTCTACAAACATACTTCAGTGTGTGTCTCCTGTAAAAGGCCCAGTAGGTCCTCGCTTCATCCCCACACTCCTGTTCTTTAACACTCTTTGTCAGAAGGAACCAGGCATTTCAAAATAAGGTGTTCCTGAACCTTGTGTGAGATCAGCTGATCCATGGAGCTGGTGTTCACACTCATACCCTGATTTATTTCTCACTTCCCTGGCCTGAGAGTGTGTTAAATATGTGGCTCAAATTATTTTAATGCAGTGACGGAGAAATGGCCATTAATCCACTTTCATACCTTTCAGCAGCGTGAACATTTTCTCTACACCCCCAAAATTACCGGGCCTTTATGCCCCAGTAATCTCTGTATATTTAAGGTCATTTTCTAGCCAATTACACTGGATGGGTGCGTTTGGTGAATGTGATTTCCTCCACGGATTGATGGAGAAGACCATGAATAAGCCATCTAATAGATCCACGCACACAGACCTCTGTATGGAAATTTCAATCAGGATTTCAGAGCTGCATTCAGTCACTCCAGCCATCTCCAGCACACCGTCCTAACACGCACTGCTAATATGAATAATCAGTTATACACACTCCAGCTCTGTCTTCACCGTCTCTACACTCCTTTAAAAAAATAATGAACAGAAAAAAGCAGCTAATAAATAAAATAGAATTCAGCTGGGTTTTTTAAAGAAGTATAATAATTTAAAGCGTGGAGACCTTGTTCTTTTATTCTGAAACTCCTCCACCTCTCGGGGATCAGAGGCTGTTCTGTATCGTCCTATTGAACAGCGAGTGACAAGATAATGTAAATCAACACGTAATCTACAGTCGACGTGACAACATGCAGATGATCTGATCCAGTATTTAATTAAAGAGACAAATGCTTCTGTCTCTGGTGTAAAAATAAATTCTTCTGTGATGAAAGAGCAAAGCTGAAGACTCATGAAGCAGAGCGGCGTTTAGTGGAGGAGTGTGTGTTTGATCCTGCAGCGAGGTGGAGGAGGAGGAGGCCCCTGAACGGGCTCCGGGGCCAGATGAGTTGGATTAAAGTAGATGTGTCTCTGCCAAATCCTGACGCTGTGGCAGCTACAGACCAATCGCAGGAAGTGAACCTCTTACACCCTCTGCTATATTTTCCATTTTCTCTGCTCATTTGAAATAAAGTTGTATGATTGGACAAAGCTCGGCCTCTGAATGGTCTGTTAAGACGTGAGTGTGTAATGTGTGTGTGTTACACACACTCAGCGTCAGACAGCAGCAGGCGACATGAATCATGGGCTTCACCATGAGAGGCCGTGAGGGCTCAGCTCAATTAAAGACCAACCAAAGTGTTGACAGTTTATTCATTTGTTGTTGCCATATTATTTGTGCTATGTGTTGTGATTTCTCTGTTTGCCATTGTGCTGTGTGTATCCTTTGCAAATGGGGTGTTAATGGGCTGCCCGAGGCTCTGACTGCCCTCACCCCCGGTCTGCCTGTTTGTTCTTTGTGCGCTGCTCCTCTTTTGTTGGCTGATCAGCTTCCCAACGGGTCGCCAGACAAGATTCTTGGCATTTGTCGGCAAAATGAAAGGAGGATTAAGGGATGGCTACTGAACACTCCATGGCAAAGAAGTGGGCTGCTATTCTCCCATTCAAAGCCCCCTCCCAGTCCAGCAGCTCGCCTTTATATATGTTTGTTTTGTCAAAGACATCGCTGAGAAGTCCAGAGAGCTACAAGACACGAAGGGAAATCAACAAGTAGGTCAGGCCTGACAGAAATGTTAATGGAAGGGGAGAAACCAACAATCAGCTGGGGTCTAAGGTTTCATTACTACAACTACAGCTGAGAGCCTTTCACAGAGTTTCAGAATAAAACTCACAGAGAGCTGCAGTTATTTCATTAGACTGATCATCAGTGATTCAGCTGATTGATGCAGGTCAAAAAAAATTCATAAATCATATGACTGAGGAGATGGAGGAAAGCACTGCTGCTAATAATATTAATCATCATCATCATCATCATAATTGTTATCATGACCCATACCAAAATGTAATACATGACATATTTGTCCCTATATCGAGAGTGATCCTGGATATATTATTATCACATATATACATTCTCTGGATATATGAAGATATACGTTTATAAAATTTATGAAGTGCCCGTAATAAAATGTATACATGCATATATATTAAAACTATCTATGTGCTGAAATCT
>NW_019525414.1:1406627-1409597 GCF_002814215.2 Seriola lalandi dorsalis | reverse complement strand
TCAGATGGTGCTGTGGGTGGGACAATGCTGGCGACAGAGTAGTGACAGCAGACAGAGAGGCGCGGCTGCATCATAGCCAAAATAACCCAGTTTTAAATTGATCTCTTATCGGCTGTCGAATTTTAAAAAAGGCCGATGCCGATATGCGTCAAAATGCTGAATATCGGCGGCGATAATCGGCCCGGCCGATAATCGGTCGATCCCTACTACCTACATACAAAATCTATGTTTATTAATGTTTTTCTTATTAATTTCTCATAAATTTTAAAAATGTCTCTTCACATTCTGTGAAAGTGTCTCAGACCTGTTTATAATATGGACATATTTTAACAGGTTTTGGGATGGATATATATTTATGTAACAAATGTCTACAATATAAGCATACACAAATAAATGTATGTATTTGTATAGGCTAGATATCTATGTCAACATATGAAAGTAAGCACATATAAAATATAAATGTATATTTCATATATGTAAATTCAATATATGCACATATATTACATTTGGGTATTATTATTCTAATTGTATTTTTTGTGTCATGCTGTGATTGAAGTGTGATGTGTGTTCTGGTGTCATGTGGTAAACAGGCTTTAATCGACAGACCGACAGCAGCTGATGATGAATCTCATTGTGTCAGTATCAACACAAACGTCTCTGATCAGCAGCACGAGATCAAAACCTCTGAGCTCCGGCTGCTTCCTGTCATCCTCCACTGTCCTCGTCCACCTTCTCTGTCTCCACCTCCTGCCCTCAACTCCTGTCTCCATCCTGTCCTCAGTTCAACTTCCACACTTCCATTAAAACAAATTCCCATACGTGTCACCTGATGTCTCTGTGCCACGCGTCTCTGCTCATTTCACATTTCATTGTCAGTCCACAGAAGACTTTTTTAATGGATGAAAAAATCCCACTGACTGACCCTGACCCCAGCTGACGTCCTCCACATGTCACATGACTTATTAGTAAAAAGCTTAAATGAATCGGATATTATAGATATTATTCTGACACAGCGTAAATAAGTGTTTTGGCTGCTGTGATCATTTTTTGATTAAAGAATTGTTCAGATTGTTATTTTGTGATGACGATGATCAGTCAGCTGGTAGAAAGGTGAAGACGGAGAGGTGCAGGTGTTTTTATTCTGCTTGATGCTGTGATGGATGATCTGACTGATTTGGTTTCTGAAATAAATCTGATGAGACAAAGACAAAGATGGCCGTTTCTGCCTGTCGGCTGTTTTCATGTTTAGAGACAAATCCCCGTCACATTTAAACAACTTCCTGTTTGAAACACTGAGACAGACAAATGAAAATATTAAATAAAGTTTTATAATTTTAGTGTCTGTGAAACACCACCAACTGTCTCTAGAGTCAGCATGGTTATCATGATGATGATGATGATGATGATATCTGCTCTGTGTAGCACGTGGGCTCTCAGCCCCTTATCTCTTTTTTAATATGTCCCTTAAAAATGTGAATTTTTGGTGAGTGGCGGTGGCGGCGGGAGGAGAGGGGAGGTTAATCCCACTTTAATACACAGATGCACAGCCCAGGACCAAGGCTGTGATGATTGTGTTATCTCCAGCCAACATTTGGGTCTCCCTCAATTTCAACCCGGCAAAATAGCTGGGAGAAAGTGCAGATGGAGAGCAGCGAGCGCGGCTGCCCGGGGAAAAGTGTTATTAATAGCTGCAATAGAAGTTCCCACAGCCTGCGCTCGCCGTAAAGCTGCTTCTTGTCACTTCCACTGGATTTGTTTGAAGTCCTCTCTCCATCCTCACTGTCGACCTTCTTTTCTCTCAGCCAGGCTTATACCCTGCACTCCAAAACTGACTCTGTTGTTCCTCTCTACTCTACGTTCTGCCTGTTTGGAGGCGGCAGCAGCAGCAGCAGCAGCAGCAGCAGCAGCAGCAGCAGCTCACTGACTAACTGCTGCCTTCAGGAGCAGAGGAAGAGACAGTGAATCTGTCACAGACACAGTTTATAATGTGACCAGCAGCAGACCTGATACACACCAGCAGCTTCCATACGTGGAGGACGAATATATTAACAAACACTTGACAGTATGTACAGTCACATATTTACACTGCGCTGTATTCATATCTAGATTTTACATTGTCTATAGAACTGAGAGTGATGAAAGATACAAGAGATATGATGCATATATGTTGAATATATGTGGAGTCATTTCTGATATCTGTGTTTAGTCACAGTCAGAGGGCCGCTTGTACATTAATAAACATTTAATTATAATGTTTTTTCTTCTATCATTATAAACATTTTAAAGGTTGTGCAGTTGAAATACCACAAACACACACACACACATATGTCCTGTGACAGACAGCAGCTCATCCATGTGTCCTCTCTCTTTCTCTTTCTCTTTCTCTCTCTCTCTCTCTTTCTCTCTCTCACTCTCTCTCTCTCTCTCTCTGCCAACACGCCACCAAAATCAATCCCGCAGAAACAAATGAAATGAATATTTAAAAACACAATCTAAACAACACGAAAGGAAACCTTCAAATCTCATGAGTTCTGCCGCGGGCTTTTACACCACGAAGTCAGCGGCTGAAAGATGAAAGTGAAAAGAAATAAAAGGCTCAATTTAATCTGCTTTAGAGCCTTCAACAGGGCGCGTGAGCCCGGGACTGAGAGTGAGGGCTGATAGGGGATAAATATATTTCTTACCATGCCCGCCAGCTATTACACACAGACGCCTATTCAACACACACCGGTTTCATTACCAGCTGTAATAGGCTAAGTCTTCAAATTATTAGACGCCAGGCCGGATGACAGAGAGACGGAGGCTGATCTGTGAACAGCGACAACAGGAGGACAGGTCTGGAACACCGCAGGTCTAATGAACGAACAGCTGATCCATCAAACAGGCCTCAAAAACCAGATTGGACAAAAAACCGGTGCAACAGAAGCCCGTGTAGAAAAACACACACACACATACACGCTGTTAAACACC
>NW_019525414.1:1359127-1401627 GCF_002814215.2 Seriola lalandi dorsalis | reverse complement strand
TACTCAGCTGTATGGGCCCATAAAAACTCAAGTTCTCAGTGTTGGCCGTCCTATGACACTCACGATATGCTCGCTGGTTCTTCACAAGTGCCTCCAGTTCATCACACTTGTTAGCCAGGGAGTTGATATTTCCCATGAGGATCGATGGTAGAAAAGACTTATATCTCCATCTCCTAGCCTTTAGCTTAGTCCTGCCTCTGCATCCACAGTGCGGCTTCTTCAGCTCAGCTGGTATGGGATGTTGAACTCCATATCCTTTATCTACAATTCTGACTCTACATTTAGAGTTTTGACTTTAAACTCAGAATTGTGACTTAGAACTGGTTTTAAATGTGTAATGTATAAGATCATGCTATCAATCCACCTCTCTAGGGGGCAACATTTCACCTCCTCTACCCCAGTCCAGTTAATCATTTTGCTGTTTTCCCTATGTTCCTTATAATTTATTATTTATATGTGTGTTTCTTGTTGATAGCTAAAATTGTTGACAGCACTGAAACAATTTATGAGTACTTGTTATACAGTATGTTTTTATTTACCTATAAAAATATGAAGGTAAGGGGACACTGCATGACACATGGGTGTCAGGCTACAGCAGCATGAGGAAGGGATGATGACATCATCACAAAGGCAGAATCAGAGAATAAGGTTTATTGTCAGGTAGGTTTTTACTTACAAGATATCTGGCTCGGTGTTTGGTGAAGTATCCGATAAACATATTAACAGGAAATAACAATAAAAATGTAAAATACTGCAACAGTCAAAAAGATAAATATGTACATATGTAAAAAAATTAAACAATGAAAAAGATACTGAACAAAAAGTGCTTTAGAATGACAAACTCAATCAAGGTATTGATTAGGGGATGTGCAATAGATGACAGTATAGACAATATCTGTTCTGTGCAGGGACAATAAGGTGTTACTGTTATGTTGTTGGTGGTGGTTGATGAGGATACAGAAGAAAAAGCAGGTGCTGGTCCGTGATGATTGGACTGTAATTCTGGTCCTGATACAGACGAAGGACAATTTCTAGCTTTTTGGGGGACCTATGCAAGATGTTGTTTGGGGGCCCCTATTTTCTCAAACTACGATGGGGGGATTCCAAACCCTTTAAGATGATCCATGGAGATCCATCAATCTGTTACACTTTAATAGGAAAAAGGCTAAATTTGTGAAAAAACTCTCTCAATTAAACATCTGGAGTTGACCCAAGCAATTTAAACCTACAGAAAATGATGATGAAAGGTAAATGATGAGGCTCCTCTATGTCAATAAATGCAACAGATGCAGCAGTTTACTCAAAAATGTTTATTTTAAATTTTATGAACAAAGTTCTTAAACAAAAAACATAACTCAACATAAAAATTCTCTCCCCTCCCACCTAAAACAGTCAAATAAATAAATAAATTGGGCCATTTCCCAGATGAACAGAATATAAATTAGGCTATTACTTAATAAGTCTGTTCGGTAATAAAAATACAATGAACCAGCATCCATATCAATAATATACTACTGTTGCAGGTAGTAAGGTAACACTACATGTAACACTACAACCCCTTCATGACCATTTTAGATCTGTTTCTGTGATCGTGATCTGTATAATCACAGTTTGATGTTTTAGGCCATTGCACAAATTGAACAGAAAATAAAATTGGCTATTACCTAGAATAATAATGTAATAAACCAGCATCTATTTTAAAGTGCAAATAATATAAATAAAAAAAACAACAGTAAGAATAATAACTGTAGTTTGAAATGAACCATATGTAACTGTATAACATGATCACACTACTTTGTGATCATGATCTGTATGATCTGTCTTATGTTTTCATTATCTTCCTCAAAACTTCTGCTTCCTGGCTTTTTTAAAAGCAAAGTCGTCAATGATGTCATCATCTTTGCACCTGCAAAGACAAAGCTCCTTAGGTTACCAAGCGAAATTGATCGTAAGAAAATATTCATATTATACAATTTCAGTTATGTTGCCACTTTCAGGCTTTTTCTGCTCTCATCTGAACACAAACGATGGTAAATTAGTGATGAGCACTATATGATATAGAGGGAATATTTTTACCTATGTTTTGCAGGGCATGACAAAGTGGACAACTTGTATCTAACTGATGATATTACCTTGTAATATATGGTCTTACCTTGTGTTCTTACTGAGGGCAGAACTAGCAGTCATATACAGTATAGCATACATTCAATTTACTTTCATTTGTGTTATTATGATTCTTCAAAAACTTATCTCTATTGAAGGAATAGAGGCAGGTTTGTTCCAACTAGCAAACAACATTGTCACAATAAATATTGTAATAAATGTGGCAAAGACTGCAACTAAGTCAGCAGAACTGTCAAGCAACCACAAAATATACAGTATATACAAAATACAATAGGAGCTCGATCGTCGTGTGGTGTAGTGGTCTAAGCAGGCGCCCCATGTGTAGAGGCTACAGTCCTCGCTGCAGTCGGCCCCGGTTCAAGTCCTGCATTGGCGGCCTTTGCTGCATGTCATTCCCCCTCTCTCTGCCTGCCCATTTCCTGTCTCTCTCTACTGTCCTGTCCAATAAAGGCACAAAAAAAGCATAGGAGGTCTATGACTGAGCGGCGACACCCACTGGACGACGACATCCAAGCTGCTTGCCCAACAAAACACCCTCCCTAATGTTACCAAGCTGCCGCAACTAAACGCACTGCAGCCTGCTATAATCTGACAACGGGTGTCTCTTCAGTCAATCAGTCCCAAAGCACAGTCCATTCAAATGACAATTTTATTTTAGCCCTTTCATAAAAGCGCACAGTGTATAAAGCTGGGTTTATTTGCATACAAACAATCATAGCCAGCTAGCTGAGCTAGCCAACTTATCAATTTAGCTGAGACTAGCCTTGCTAAGCTAGCCAGCAGGGGAAAAGTAGCAGGCAGAAAAATTGGCTAACATTATTGCTTTTGACTTGATTACCCCACAAACACAAGCCACAGCTTGGCTGGCTACAAATAAAGACAGGTAAATGTAATTCTCCCCAAATATAATGAGGCTGAACTTGCAGTTTGGGGGCCCCCTAGTGGCCGGGGGCCCTATGCATCTGTATAGTCCTCATATAGCAAGAAACGGCTCCGTACAGACTAACGTGATAGGACAATTTGTTTAGATCATAAAGGTTCTTTATATTCCATCATGTTAGGTGTGTTGTGTGTGTATAATAAATAGTGAGGATAGATATGAATATGCTAAAATAAATACAGTATGAATATTGGAATGCATACGCTGAGATATACACAATGTGAACACGAGTAACAGTATGAATATTATGAAATGTAAATGTAAGGAAATGAAGAGTAAACAACAAGTGGTATGATGAGAATTTAATGTACACACTATATAACCAATAAACAATAGATAGTATTACCAATATGTATATACTGTAAAATGAATAACCACATAGGCAGTGCAACTGTGGTATAATTATTAATTTTTCTGAATCAGCAGTATGAACATGTATACAATGTGGCTCTGATATAATCACAGTGGTATAGACAAGTGGTGCAGCGTGGAGAAGGTTGACAGCTGAGGGGAAGAAGCAGATCCTGAACCCGCTGGTTCTGGATCAGTCTCTTTGTCTGACTTGTAAAAGTGAATGATAGATTCACCTGGACCCTCCTCAATGTGTCTGTACACTCTCTGCCGTTGGTGTTGGTGGGACAGGTGGAGGCGGTGTCTGTACTGGCTCAGGTCCTGAGAAAGACAAGGGGATGCTGAAATCTCCTCAGAAAAATGTAAAGGCCTAGTGAACTTTCAATCCTGCCTGATCTCATAATAGTAATGTAAAGTGTTTATGAACCAATCAACATGTATTGACTCTGTCTACTGCATCTATACAATCTCAATGTACAGTCATTATAGAATAAGCCTAAAGTTACTGACGTAACTAGCTAGACAACAGCTAACAGGAACAGGCTCAGTTCTACTGAACCGCTAAAACGTCTGTTTCTAAAAGAAAAGTTAACATCACACCGCATTTCTTTATTCAGCAAAAGCTGTCTCCAGCAGTGGGAAGACACACCAAGATTTACTAGTGTTTTCTTCTTTTCTTTACCATTGAACGTGGTTTCCTGTCGTCTTGAGTGGTCCTTTGGGATGGAGCTTCAGCCATCTCTGTTTCTGTGATGCTAGTCTGGAGCTGTAGTGGGACTGAGGGCGGACTACACACTACACTGACTCACACAGCATCTAGGGTCACAAAGTGGTATTACAATAGGGGGTGGGTAAGGCCTGCCTGGATAGCAAGCTAATTTCATTAACTATCTCTGAAATACAATAGATGGAGGCCTTGGTCATGACATCTCACTGTGACTCAATTCACAAACTGTTGACAGTGTTAGTTAATTTTTTGATCAACTAAAATTCTAGCCAGATCTTCGACATTGCACCTTTTAACCTTTTGCCTTTGGACTTAGTAGTTAAGAATGGTAGTATTTTGTAGAGCATGACGCAGCTTCTCAACAGAGACTGATGAAAAAACTGTGTTTCAGCACATACTCATCTACATACGCAGTCTTATGGCTACGTCAGCTTCAATTTCCAGCTTTTGTCTGTTCGGTGCTTTTTCCTGGGCCTCCACCTGGAGATGAGTGGGGTGGACTTTAATTCTAGCCTCTTCTTACGACACAGCACTGATACAAGACATGGGATCATAGTGCAACTTGTGTTTTCACCCGCCCATCTCTCTCACCAATCTGCACTCTGGCTGCTCGATCACAGTGAGGTTCACCCTCAACCTTTTCCCTGCCCGTCTCTTCAGTCGGGGTGCCATCTTAAAGCACAGCAAGCTCTGGTACTGATTGCGCTGGCAACACGATAGCCTCCCGTTCCAACAACTTAGAGAGTCATAAGCTCTTTCTTGAGTATTTGTTTTGGGTATGTAAGGCTGAAGTAATTTGCAATTTGTGCCAAATCATCCTTACGACAGGTTTCAATCAAACTAAAAGAGGGATTGTCTAAAAACTGGTCCAGATCGAAGAAGACATGAATCAAATTAACTCACCTAAACAAACAATTCTTTTTTTTCACTAAAGAAAACCTTCACACAAAAACCTTCAAACTACAATGCATTTGGTACCGGGCATTTTTACAGATGAGCGGATGAGCCCCCATTTATGTTACGACCCAGTTAGAGAAAAAAGGAGGCAACAAGTAATCAGGAGGATTAAATAAGTAAACTACAGTACCAAAAAGGTGAGGATAACTAAAGGAGGGGTACAGGGCAAAATGGATGCTGCTTAAATTAAAAAAAAAAAAACAGAATATAACCAAAATAGGACTCTACCTGAAGGGAGTTGAAAAACTCAATTTCTATCCTAAAAACAAAAATGAACCAAAATTGTCTAACTATGCTAATTTAAAAAAAAAAAAAAAAAAACACAGGAAGCAGCACCCTTGTTGATGAACTTAACAGTTTCTTCCTATGTGTGAAATTCAATCAGTACTCTAATGCCTGGCCAGTCCCCAACAATCAACACTAGTACCTTCAACTATGTCAAAAATTACACAAAATGTTCACAACAACACATGAATAGGAGGTAGCTGATGGTCACTCCACTTCTGAATCTGTATCCATATCCACTATTTGCAATGATCTGGCTGAGGGGTTTCAGGCCTATGCAGAACATCACCTTGGCATATACTGCACTTGGCGGTGACCTGTGTGATGACCTTGGAGTTGACTTCCAGTGTTGTTTTCCACAGCTGCAGTGACTTTTTGATGAAGGTTATCAGTGCACTGTTAGCGTTGTATAGTGCCAAGCATGCTAGTCTATGGAGTCATAGGAGTACCATAAAACAGCGGTCCCCAACCTTTTTTGCGCCACGGACCGGTTTAATGTCAGACAATATTTTCACGGACCGGCCTTTAAGGTGTGGCGGATGAATACAACAAAATAAAACATTGTTCAGACTTGGATAATAAATAAAACGGAAATAATGTAAGTTATTTATTCTTTCTGTGCGGCTCGGTACCAAACGACCCACGGACTGGTACCGGTCCGGGGCCCGGGGGTTGGGGACCGCTGCCATAAAAAACAATACATCTGTAAAAGAATAAGTAAGTAGATTTTATATATTGCTTTTGCTTTTACCTATTGCTTTTGCTTTCATCAATTGTTTTTGCTTTACATATTGTTTTTGCTTTTGCTTTTAACTATTTCTTTTGCTTTTACTGCATTGTTTTTGCTTTTGACTTTCCCCTATTGCTCCATTATTCCATTTGCTTTTATCGTATTGTTAGCTTTAACCGCATTGCTTTGGCTTTTACCTATTGCTTTTGCTTTCATCTATTGCTTTTCCTTTACCGTATTGCTTCTGCTCTTCCTCTATTGCTTTTGCTTTAACCATATTGCTTTTGTTTTTCCCTTATTGCTTTTGCCTTTTCTTTTTGAAGGAGAGGGATCTGCCTGAAGACTGGTAGGCTGCAATACTTGAAGTTACACCCACTTCATGTAACGTCATCATGCTGTGCCTCCCGGTCCACTGTGAAAGGGGTTTAACCACCGAAGCCATTCTAACTACCTTTAGCTGCGGTGTCAGAGCGTTAAATACGTTTTAAAAACACACATTTACCAATGTTTACCGGAGCTCCAGCACTAACAGGAGCACCAACCTGCAGATGAGATGCAACGGATCCGTTTTACCAGCAGTCTGCATGGCGGCTAGCGGCTCACTCTCCAAACAGAGAGGCTCTCTGATAGTTGGCAAAGATGAGTGCGGGAGACGGACGTCAGGGCAGCCTTGCACAGACTGCTGCCCCTGCGACCCACACTCGGATAAGCAGTAGAATATGGATGGATGGCAAATGATGGTTTATGAAATGTAGATGTATATAAGTCTAATATATGTCTGCGTTGCTCCAAAGAAAGTAACCAAAGAGTGAGTGTGTTCTGTTTTGCTCACCATTCTCTCTCACACTTCCTCGGATACTGTGCTGTTAAAACAAAATTGTCATCACAAATAAAGCATTAATTAATTCACTATTCAATATTCACTCAAGCAATATTATATTATTATATTATAGCAATATTCAGTCAGCAAGAGGATGCATGTAGAATCAGTTGTTCATTTCATCTCTCTCTCTCTCTCTCTCTCTCTCTCTCTCACTGTCCCAAAGTTGTATTTACAACCTTATAAAGCAGCAGGTAAGAGATGGAACTAAGGCCTCTGTCTGTCTGTCGATGTCTTCCGCTTTGTTTGATCACAGCGCAGCACCTACACACAAGTGCTTCAGTGACAATCAGCAGGTCCAAGTGTTTTTAAGTGTGTGTGTGTTTGCCATCCATCCATATTCTAGTGTCAGTTACAAGCTAACAAACGACATAAAAAATAAAAGATGCTAACTATGTTAACCGTTCTGATACGTCTGCTAATCTCTGATTCTGGTCTCAACACACTCCTCTGCTCTTTCACCTGTCCGCCTGAAGCAAGCAGGTGGTGGGGCTCAAGGCCTGATCCACATTTCTCATGAGGAAGTAAGAGTTGATGAGTGAATGAGTGTATGTGTGAAAACCATGTTAAACAAAATAACAATCACAGCAAAGGATTTTTAAACACTTGCCTGGAGCAACTTTAAACACAATCAAAACAAATTAAAAAATTAAATAAGACATATTAAGATTTACGTAAAATCAGGTAAGAAGCTTTCTCTTTAAGCCAAAATTATTTTTTTTTTCACAATTTCAGTGTTAATCTTTCTGCTAAACAGCACCTTGGCTCTGAGGCAACCAACTCTACACAACCTCTGTTCCTGACACCACAGGTTCTGATCACACCAGGTTCAGCCTCCTTCTGCTGCTCCACAACATTTTCCCTACAGGTCTACTGTATCTCTGTCAGTTTTATCTGCACTGGACATAATCCCATGCTGCCCCAGAAATAACCACCCTTTTTGATGGTGCTGGGGAGGGTGACACACACACAAACACCACAGTCTTTCTTGCAAATTAATTAGCACTGACATCAAGTGCTGCAGAGATAAAGACATTAAAACAAGCAAATGCAAAAAAAGAAGAAGCTCAATACTTAAACACAGAGTATGAAACTACCTCTAGGGGTATCTTTTACCTATTGGTTTAGTTTTTATCATATTGTTTTTGCTTTTACCTACAAACAAAAGAAACAAAAGACGGTATTGGGTGATGTCATGAAATAGCGTGGGATAATGGGAGTTGTTGTCTTCAACACCATCACCATAAGCTCCTCCCGGTTTGGATTCCTTCAATGTCAGTGGTTCAGGAAATCAAACAGACCTGGTGATTCAAACTGTTAAAAACACTGAATAAAGCAGTTTGACATTTAAAGTCAGTGTTTGAGTGACGCTGTACGGAGGACAGAGACTCAGGGAAGAGTTGGAGCTGAGATTTATTCTAACATTTGTTCTGATTGATAACTTATGAAGCAGACGTTCAGCGGGTTTTTACCAGCAGCTGAATTGTCCACAGAGGTGTCCTCCTCTCCATAACAAACACACCAGGAGGTTAAAACCAATAGAAACACCCAGAAAGCAGTTTCACTTTAAACTTCAGAGATTCACCGACGCTCTTCAGTGACACAGGACAGGACGTCTCCAGCAGCTGGGAGCTGAGCTGTCTAACATTTCCTCAGTTTGTTTCTCTGATAACTTCAGATCCAGACGTCCCATGACTAAAATCCTTCATCTGCTTCAAATATAGAGCTGAAAACCACCAAGGTGTAAAAATTGTATGTCGCTTAAAACTAGATAAAAGTCAATGTTGAGCTTCTGGCAGACAAACACACCGACACATGACCAATGAAATTTTACCATGATTAAAATCACAGATTTCTCTGGTTTGAGAATTAATGGAAACATTTGGGATAAGCACAGGTCTACTTTGTTTCTAGACATTTTACTGTGGAAAAGTTACCGATTATAACTTTAAAGATTAAAAGATGCCAGCTGAGGTGGTTCTTGTAGTTGAGTCTCTGCTGACAGTGAACAGAGATTTTTTTTTTAATTTAACTGAGCCGACAGTTTCAGCAGAGCTCAGGTGTTCAGGAAGTTTGTTCAACAGGTGAGGAGCATAAACTAAAAGCTGCTTCACTTTGCTTGGTTCTGACAATGTGTGGAAGCATATGCATTTGTTATGTACACACACATACATATACTGTATATGTATATATTAAAGGTGTGCTGTCTGTATCGTGCAATTATACCCCAACTACTGCAAGAGTCACTCCAGACATTTTGACCAGTTAAAAAAGTGGTGGACTTTTCTTTTCCTCTTAAAATATGGGCTGTAAAGCAACATGTATTAAATATATTAATACTGAACAACATAACAAACTGATGTGCATCTGAAACTGACTGCCTGTGTCCCACTATTTTATTTGTATTTGCCAATTCTGTTCCATCTTGCTCAACGATGGTCAAATATTAGAACTCAGAGATGCACCATTAGATTTTTTTCAGTATCTCAAAGTGAAATTAGATGTTCTCACCTGGAGTTCTCACCTGAAATGATAGCGACATAAAAAGACGTATTATGTTGACTTGCAATCATGTGACACATTGTAATATGGCTGAAAGCCCCGTAAAAGGCTCGTAAGAGGACTGTGAGAGGACCTGGAATCGTTTTATCAAACCTAACCAAAGCTTCACCACAGTGGTGTCAGGTCAGAGTAGTTACAGCAGAACAGACAGTGATCCTGCTGGGAGGACGGATGGGTCATTTCAAACTGTCTCCACCCACAGTGAGTGAAATCAAAAAGGAGACTCCTACAGTCGTTTTCCCAGATCCTTAAACAGACATTCTACATTTAACGGGAGAAAATGTGTCTGACATAGACCCCCACCATCCAGGGAACTCAAAGAGTTCAGCTGCACTGGTACTGTAAGAGTGTACAAAGCCAGTCAGTGCTGACACAGACAAAAGTGAAGTATTAACAACCTTGTTCGTGTTGTCTATAAAGGAGGAAAAGCAGCCATATGTGAAATGACTGCCCACAGACTTTACAGCATACTCAGAGCTGAGGGCCTCAGGAGGTTGGCTGATATCAACAGCAACATGTCTGAAGTTGTCCAGCTGTCCCTATGAAAACCTGTCTATACAGAAACACAATAACTCAAACTGGACCTTTATTCATTTATTTAATCATTTACAACATGCACTGTAACATATTACCATTACAAAGTGAACAGAAAAAAAGAAAGAAAGAAAAGAAAAAAGGAAAGAAAAAAAGAAAACAACAGTAAAAAACAAAAGAAAAGTTATCGGCAGGGGTCCAAACTCAATAAGTAATCATTGCTACTAAACAACAACATGGCCTCCAGGATGAAGAGGCTTCAGCAGTTATATGGTCGTACCTGTAGCTACCTGTGACTGCACATTAAACTGTGTTTTCATGTGCATTCATACCTTCACTTAACTCAACTGCCTGGAACATCTGGAGAAACGTGATTTAATCTGACACGTAAAATCAATTCTCATTAACACTGTGGAACCAACCACAGACCGCGGTTCATTCACTTAACATAAAATCATCTAAATTCATTTTCTCCTCGTCAGTCTCATCAGGATAACGTATTAGAAACCTCCAGAAAAAAGCATCACTGCAGCTGATGTGCTCTTTATGTCCGAGGGTCCAGACGAAGGCTCTCCTCAGTCACAGTCTGTGACAGTTTGTGACAGTTGCTTTAGTTTTGTCACTTACTCCTTCAAAACAGCTGATAATCTCTTGTTGGTTAACTAACTAGCTTACTCAGTAGTCACAGGTGAACGTAACTGTTGACATTGGCTCACAGCTACGCTATGTTCCAGTTTAAGGGCCCCGGCCAAGAGGGGCCCCACTGGACTCCACTGCAGGTACTAAAGACACAGTGAGAGAAAGAAACCCAGACCTAGACTGTTGCTGGTCCCAGTGGGAGGACAGAGTTCAGACAGAGACATTCAGCACTGATGAAAGTCCGTGTCCAACCCGTCCTCACTGACACACATTGTCCTGCAGCCTCAGCATCATGTGACGGGCTGGCTGCTTGTTTGTGTATTAATCAGTTAGATCAGCCTCATCTTCACAAAGAGTCAGTGTGAGACACTTGAAAGTAGCAGCCCCCATTTCACACGCTGTATGTCGATTGGTTTCACTTAATCGATCTTGGTGACTGAGCCATGAACAGTCTGATGCCCCACAATGCCCCAGTTCACCACAGCGAAAGTCCCACAAGAGTCTGCTGCAAACAACATGACCTCCACCTCCTCCCGAGAAACTCAGCAACAACAACAGTTATTTACAGCAGCAGACCAGTGTCTGACCACATCTGAACCAGCTCCTGGTGTATGAGCTGCTCCTGGTCTCTGAACCAGCTCCTGGTCTATGAGCTGCTCCTGGTATATGAGCTGCTCCTGGTGTATGAGCTGCTCCTGGTCTCTGAACCAGCTCCTGGTCTATGAGCTGCTCCTGGTCTATGAGCTGCTCCTGGTCTCTGAACTAGCTCCTGGTCTATGAGTTGCTCCTGGTCTCTGAACCAGCTCCTGGTCTCTGAACCAGATCCTGTTCTATGAGCTGCTCCTGGTCTCTGAACCAGCTTCTGGTCTATGAGTTGCTCCTGGTCTCTGAACCAGCTCCTGGTCTATGAGTTGCTCCTGGTCTCTGAACCAGCTCTTGGTCTCTGAACCAGCTCCTGGTCTAAGAGTTGCTCCTGGTCTCTGAACCAGCTCCTGGTCTCTGAACCAGCTCCTGGTCTATGAGTTGCTCCTGGTCTCTGAACCAGCTCCTGGTCTATGAGCTGCTCCTGGTCTATGAGTTGCTCCTGGTCTCTGAACCAGCTCCTGGTCTATGAGCAGCGTGTGGTTCTTCTATATGTGGCCCCGAACTGCGAGACCAGGGGCCTCCTCTCCTCTCCTTGTTTCCTCTCCTCATTTCCTCTCCTCTCCTCTCTCGTTTCCTCTCCTCTCATCTCCTCTCCTCTCCTCTCTCCTCTCATCTCCTTATTTCCTCTCCTTTTCTCCTCTCCTCTCCTCTCCTTGTCACCTCATCTCATCTCCTCTAAATGAGCAGCTGTTTTTCTTCTGGATCAGAAAGCATGGAGGTCTCACTAAACAAGTGAAACACAAACGTTAGCTCAAACACTAATCCGATTTCTAATGGAGGGAATTATTTCCATACAATTTGAACATCCATTTTGAGTTGTGAGGGGCCACTGACTGTTCTGGCCACCGTGGCCAAACCTCACTAATTAAGATTATGAGTAGTATTTGATACAGAGACATGGTGTGTGAGCTGAACCAAACAAAACTGCAGCGGAGCTGACACACTGGAGTTCACATGGTCAGGAACCACACTCCATAGGTAACATGTCACCGGGCCCCGGAGGCCCCGGAGGCCCCGGAGGACACACCACCGGATCCTCGTCCTGGAGAACACTGAGGACCAGAGGAGGCTGAGGTGACCAGCTGTCTGCAGTTAGTGTTTATATGCCGCATTTCATTGTCCCTCTAGTGATATGACCATATTTAGCATCATCATCATCATCATCATCATCATCAGTCACACTGAGCCAAGACACAAACACAAACTCAAACATCTCAGAACTCAAATCCGGCTCTGGAGACATAGCCAATTTCTTATGGTTTGGTATTTTTTACTGTCGGCTGGCGTGTTACGGCTCCGGCCAAAGCATCGCTAACTTGTTTTTTCACAGGCCATTACAGCAAGAACAAGCCGGGCTCTCACACCAGCAGAGCATGGGACCTTCATGAGGCTCAGAGAAACCTCCAGGATCAATGTTGCCATTTTGTGGATCAGATCCACCATGCAAGATGCATTTCGTTTGCTAAAGAGCTGTGTGAAGCGCCTATTCATGGAGCAATTTTTCACAGGAGTAAAAGTAGACAGCATGATGATGATGATGATGATGATGATGATGATGATGATGATGATGATGTTGAATAATATCTTCAGTCTGCACGAGATCCCTTTGGTACAATGTTTGTATTATACTAATTAAGGACTGAACTTTAATATTATTGTTCACGACAAGAACAAACACTATGTAGAAACTAACGAGCAGCTTTCACCTGCTGAGTCGTTTCTCTTGCTGCCCCTTTACTTTTGAGTGCAGCTTAGTTTGAAGCAGCTGACGGCCCCCAGACCCTCAGGACTGTTCTCTGCTCCTCTAAACATGATATGAGCTCCCCTGGAAAAATGATTTGTGAATGTTTGGGGGGGGGGGGGCTGTTAAAAACTGACAATGTGCTATTACTGCCATGCATTTCTACTTTTCTGTATCTTCATCATCATGGACTTCTGAAGGACCAGGACTGACTGTCTGTGAAAGACACGGCAGCTACTTTTCATCTGTTTTCTTATTCTTATTATTCAGATGAATTAATAATGTTAATTCAGTTCATTCTGAAAGTCTTCACATGTTGAAGTTTTATGTTAAATCTTTTAAATTAATTTTTCTCCTCATCAGTCTTCACTCAACTCTCCATGGTGACAAAGAGAAAATTGAAGGTTCAAGAAGAGCAGTCGTCTGGAACAACTCTGGAACAACCAGGACTCTTGTAGACCTGGACCTGAACTAACCGAAACATCAGGGAGAAAAGAGGAGACCAAGAACCTGATGGTGAGCTGAGCGTCAGAGAAACATCCAGAAACAACCATCATTGCTCTCCACTGATCTGGTCTTCATGTCAGAGAGTCCAGATGAAGCTTCTCCTCAGGGACAGTTTGTAAAGAAGCAGCTAAAGGACTCTGAGACTGAGAGAAACCAGGTTCTCTGGTCTGATGAGACCAGGACTGTACTGTTTGGTCTCAGTTCTCAGAGTCTGTAGGAAACACATTTGATGGTTGTCCTTCTCCACACAGGATCTCTGGAGCTCAGCTCACCATCAGGTTCTTGGTCTCCTCTCTTAGTGTGGCTGATGTCTCAGTGTGTGTGTGTGTGTGTGTGTGTGTGTGGGGGGGGGGGGGTTGTATCTTACGTCACTGACTTGGAATCAGTCAAGACAGAGAGGTTGGGGCAAACATAAAAGAAAACTCATTTTCAGAGTGGCTGTAATATAATATAATATCTGTCATCACATGACCTGCTGACTAAACTGAACTGTCTAAATCACTTAGTTGCAGCCATCATCAGCAGATCTGCACTGACTGAGAGGAGTGGATGAGCTTCTACATGTAGAGTCTGACTGGCTGCTGAGACTACGAGTCCTGATCAGGTGCAAACTGTCTCCTGAATCAGCTGGTCTGGACACACGAGGACATGGCTGAAGACATCTGTGAGCAAATCATGGATAAAGAAAAAGGATTTTCTTGTGATGAGAGCACTGATGTATCTGATTCTGCACAGTTGTTGTTGTTGGTTTTCATGGAGTCAAACACTTAAGTCTTTCAGGTACCACAAAACCACAGGAGCCCCCCAACAATGGTAGGAAGAAATCTGGTCTAACACCCCCACTAGACCACTGTGTCAGTGTATTGTTTCTATTAATTTGACTTCATCTGTCAGTCTTATATAACACTCATACACTGCTCAAAAAATGAAGGGAACACTTAATCATTACAGTGTAACAGCAAGTCGGTTAAACTTCAGGGATATCAATCTGTCCATTTAGGAAGCACAAGTGTTTGTGAATCAATTTCACCTGGGTACTGGGATGAAATCCTCAGAGCGACTGTCGGACCTCATGCTGGTGCAGTGGGCCCTGGGTTCCTCCTGGTGCAGGACAACGCCCAGCCTCATGTGGCCAGAGTGTGTAGGCACTTCCTGGATGACGAAGGCATTGATGCCATTGACTGGCCCTCACGTTCCCCTGACCTGAATCCAATTGAGCACCTATGGGACGTTATGTATCGGTGCATCTGACGTCGCCAAGTACCACCGCAGACCGTCCAGGAGCTCACTGATGCCCTGATCCAGTTCTGGGAGGAGATCCCCCAGGACACCATCCGCCCACTCATCAGCAGCATGCCCAGATGTCGGGAGTGCATGTGAAGGCCATACACACTAATGAGTCACATTATGAGCAGTGTATAGCATATAATAATATCATATAATGTTCTTTAGGTTTGTTTTGACATTTCTGCTGTGTTCAACAGGAACACTGACCTTCACTACTGATGGACAAAAGTATTCAGACGCTTTGCTGTTTTATTTCCAATGAAACATTAATCACCTTCTCTTTGTCACATGCACTGAGCCAGTTTCTGACATGAATATATAATAGTCTTTTATAATAAGGGTGACTCACTATCTTTCGCGTGTACATGCACCAGCACGGTCGTCCACTTTGATGACCACAAACACAAATGTTCATTCAGCTCAGCAAACACAAATAAAGGCCTTTTCATTCATTTAATTACAATGTTTGTATCTTAATACATGTTTGTTTGTGATTTTTGGTATATGTATATGTTGGAGTTTGGTAACTGCTTTAGTGGATACAAGTACGCTTTTGCTACATTTAGCACAAATCCTCCTCAGGTATTAGCCTACTCTTTTTTCAACCAGTTTTCCCATATGAATGATCAGGGTGTCAAATCTTTTAAACAATGTAGAAGGTAAAATTTTGTACACTGTAAAAAATTAAACATGTAGGTGAGTGTAATTCAGCAAAAAAAAGTTTGTAAATTTATTATTTATTTACTACTTTTATATCCACTGTACCTGCAGACGTACAGTGGATATAAAAAAAAGTCTACACAGCCCTGTGAATGCCACGCTTTTGTGTGGTAAAAAAATGAGAGCAAGAAAAAAACAAATTCAGAATTTATGTGACCTATAACCTGTCCAATTCAATTTCAAAACAAACTGAAATGTTTTCAGGGGGGGAAAATAAAAATAAAAAATCTTTTTGTGTAGGAGTCTATCAGCAAAATAAAATTCATATTCCTCTCCAGCTTTTGAGCAGACGCCTGAAGGTTTTGTGCCAAAACTGACTGTTATTTGAAACTGTTCATCATTCCCTCCACCTTGATTAAAGCCCCAGTTCCAGCTGAAGAAAAACAGCCCCAAAGCATGCTGCTGCCACAGCATGGCCCACTATGGACACACTATGTGAATAAAATGAATAAATATGAATAAAATGTTTCACAGAACAACAGTCACATAGGTACATTATTATGACACAATAAGTACATTAGAAATCAATCCCCTCAGGATTCAGGACCCACCTTCTGGTCCTTTCGTCCCTTCCCCATCCCGGTCTCCAGCATTGTGGAGTCACATTTTAATCAAAGGTCCCACTTCAGATCCTCAGCTAGGCTGCTTTTCACAGCATCTAAGTGAGAAAGAAAACAACAACTGAAATGTAAAAACAAAAAAAAAAGGGTGGTCAAATGCAAAGTATACAGTTGTGTTTTCCCTACTTGTATAGCATTTCTACCTCAGGATGTTCCCCAGGGCACCAAGAATCATTTGATGAACACAGGAACTAAACCTGCATTTTGACTAGAAGACGTGAGATGAGTACGAGTTCCTGGAGAATTGTTCCTGGTGTTGTTTATTATATTAAAAACAAACTAAGCATTCAGACAGGACTCCAAACGTCAGATTATCCCCAGAAATTATCAGATAATATGGCCTTTACAATTTACTGCTTACAAATTAGCAATATCTTTCATTGTAAGAGGATGTATTTTCCATCACTTATAAAATATGTACAAAGCAATATTGAGAAATACCCTTCAGCCAAATGAAGACAACAGAATACAACAAGAAAATGATCTGAAAAGAACCAATACTACTATAATACAGTTACTTGTAACTCAAGCTGTGGAATTGAAAAAATCTGCAAATCCACAAAATTTGACTGTACATTGAACAGATACTTGATCATTGAATACTCATCACTTTTTGTAGTGGAAAATGTTTAAAAATGGTTACATGTGATCTATGATCAGTTTCATATCACTTTCTGTGATATATTAATATTATAAATACAAAAACAAAGAATATCTATCGAACAGACAATGGTTGCGACTGCAAACCAGTGTCACCTGGCAGGAACTAATATAGGAAGTACTGAGGGGACACAACATGCATATTACCCTCCAAAATTGGAATTACAGACTTCCCTATTGATTCTACAGTTGTTGACCTGTGCACAGCACATTATTTGCTCAACCTCTCCGTGCCCCACTCACTCTCTATCTCTTTCGCTCGCTCCCTCTTTCTCATTCACTCACTCACTCACACGCACACATACACAAAAGCATATTGACAACAGACCCGTCTGTCAATAGGCTAGGAACAACAATGCATACCTGTTTATTTGCATATAAAGCAGGGAAGAGAGATCCGATCACAAGTGCTCAATCGAGACGTATGCTATACGTAAGCTATTTAAGACCTGGTATGTAAAACCTTGACGTTTTTAAGACTTTTCAAGGCCTAGACTTTTTCAGACCCTTGGAAACCCTGCTGAAAAGAGCTTTCCAAATTAAACTAATACAAATGTGTGTTATTGTGCATCCTATAACATGAACTATAAAGTTTAGATCAGGTTGTTTTCCTGTCTTTATCTATTTCATTCGTTTGGAAGCAGTACACTCACAGTGACACTTTCGTCCTTGTGAAAGGGAAGGATTTCATGGACCAAACTTGGTGGCTATATTACACTTGCATAGAGCAACAAGTACACTATGGGTATATGGGTTAGGGTTAATGCCAATAATCACTTTAAGATACATTTTCACTTTCCCCAGTTCTGTACTGTGACCTCTACAGTCATGCTATCTGCAATGTCCTTTTGCCGCCATGCAAAGACTTGTTTGATACAGTCTCATACAATCATGGTTGCATCCTCTTGAACTGGCTATGCAAGACCTTCACATGAACCACAATGAAGGATGGAACCTCCCCAATAATGCTTAGTGCTAATGGGAAGAAAGAGGAGGAGTATTTGTGACATTTCAATAATCATATACATAAAAATATTCAACACTCGGGACACTGTTGAATCTCAGCTAATAACCTGTTTATATGTTACAAATACTCTGTAAACTGTGTAGGCGGTATATCCAAAGAAAGTGTGACTAGTTTTCCTTGTAATAGGTCAGCTATGAAAGTTTGGGTGGCATTAAGACAACAATGTCAGCCCTAAATATTAACTGCTGTCTAGGCAATAATAACTACAGCAAGTTTTGATAGCAGTACTCTTACGCTTCAAGTTGGTCACTCATGCCAAGATGAAACAACTGAAGAAGTAGATGCTGCCACTCCTCTAGAGGCACATACTCAGTCAGTGTTATTAGTGACTCCCTCTCAGTCAGTGTTATTAGTGACTCCCTCTCAGTCAGTGTTATTAGTGACTCTCTCTCAGTCAGTGTTATTAGTGACTCTCTCTCAGTCAGTGTTATTAGTGACTCTCTCTCAGTCAGTGTTATTAGCAACACAAATTGATCAAATTTTACCTGCCTTAGCACAATAGCACACAATTGTCCTCTCTGTGGAACCACTATCAAGCGTGTCATCGTCTGAAAAAAAAGTAAGCAGAGTGAAGATGAAATAGTTGACTAAGAGATAAGACAAACTAAGTCAATTTCACATTAGCTTTATGTCCAGCACCCAAGGGATGGCTACACACAAATAATTAAACTGTGTAACATGTCAGTGTTTCCTGTACCATATAATCCACCACTATCACTCCTTTCATTTTTACAACCTGACAGAGTGATTAGCTAACATTAGCAAGGCTAGCCAGCAAGCTACAAGCACCATCATTTTTACATTACAATTTACAACAGTTTACAATCGACAACAGTTTACATTACAAATTTACATTAGATAGTGAAGATAGTTAAGATAGTGAAGACAAAACTTTAAGTGGCTAGCTAGGCCAGCCTCCCCTTTACCCCCCACACCACCCCACCCCATTAAAAGGGCGAAATAGCTCATTTACGGTGAAATGGTAGATGCAATGTGCTAGTTAACCGTATTATCTGCAAACCAATACAAAGTGAAATAAGTTAGCTAATGTAAACGTTAGCTAACGCTAGCATACTAACGTTAGCATACTAAAGCTAACGTTTTGTCAACTGACATGGAACTCCAGTTTAAATTTTAACTTACCCTTGAATCTGTCTGCTTCAACTTCCTTCACTTCTGTCTGCTTCAGTTATATTTCTAAGAAGTCGTGAGTTGAGAGGCCTGTGAGTGCCAGGGATGTGAGTTGTTTAACCTAACACATCCATGGGTATTATAGTTAGCTTTGTGAATGTGAAAGTCCAACATCCAGTCATTGCTAACTCTAGACGTTTGGCACATACTTTATGTTCACCAATCAAAAGTAGTGAGCTCGGCATCTCTGTACACTATTCTCTGTACACACAATAATAGAAACACACACTCCAATGTCTATTTAAGTGAATCAGTCATATATCTGTACTCAGGATTCAGCAACTTGTCGGTGTGTGTTGTTTTCCATTTACTTACAGTCAACCTTCTATCTTAATTACAATATTGATTGTATAATTGGATTGGCAATTTTTTTTCAATTTATTTATTTTATTTAGTGGCTTCTCAACCATAGCCCGCTACAATACTTCCTTCACGTTCATTCTTAAATATAGTATGTTCAGAATATACAGTATGTTCTTTTTCTTTCTACAGGTGAACTTTCTTGAAATTGAATATCAGCTATTTCTGGCCCAAACATGATGAGCCAAAAACTCAACCTACAACCAACATTCCAGCAACATTAACACAGACCATAAATAAAAAAGTTTGAGTATCCATACGAAGCATAGGGCACCTATGTGAGCTTTCAGTGGGCAAGACCCCAGTGGTTTGCCCACAGAACGCCCATTTAGGGGCCCCAAAGATCAAAACTGCTCTGGACCCCGCGTGGGCTATACCACATGGGGCCCATGTGGGATATGTGTGGGTTTGCCCTGCCCACACTGCCCCACACTAAACCCTAACCTACACCGGTATGTTTGCTGGGTTAACACTGCTGTAGCCTCTTGGCAGCCTCCCTCACGAGTTCTCTTCTTGTCTTTTCATCAGTTTTGGAGGGAATTCCAGTTCTTGGTAATGTCACTGCCATATTTTCTCCACTTGTTGATGACTGTCTTCACTGTGTTCCATGGTATATCTGATGCCTTGGAAACTCTTTTGTACCCTTCTCCTGACAGATACCTCTAAACAATGAGATCCTTTGATGCTCTCTGTGCTCTTTGTGGACCATGGCTTTTTCTGTGAGATTCAACTGAGTAAGTGTCAGGAAAATCCACAGAACAGCTGAACTTTATTCGGGGGTCACTTTAATTGATGGCAGTGTACTGATTACTATTTAGCATGAGTTTGAATGTCATTCTGAACACAGCCTCATCCCTGATTTTTTCCCCCCTAAATGATTTCAGTTTGTTTTCAATTGAATTGTACAGGTTATAGGTCACAGTAAAAGTGGAAAATGTTCTGAAATGACTTATCTTGCTCTAATTTTTTTTTACATCACAGAAACCTGGCATTTTAACAGTGGTGTGTAGACTTTATATCCACTGTACGTCTGTACGTCGTATATGGATACATTTTATGATGATGTGTAATGCTGCTCAATGTAAACTAAAGATCCACTATTGATCTATTATTCAGTTTTGTCACTGTGATCTCAAACATTTGCCAGTTTTTAAGCTAAAGTCAAATTTGATGAAATCTTTACTTTTAAAGGGAAGAATATGCATCAAAGTTTGAGTGTACGTGTGTATGAGTGTGGTTGTCTTTGCGTCTAATTGTCTTGTATAGTCTTGTGTTGTATTTAATTTTATTATGATTTCCTACTATGATGTCGTTTTTGTGTTTCGTTTTGTATCATCTGTAAGGACCCCCTCGAAAATGAGATGGGACATCTCAAGGGGCTCTCCTTGTAAATAAAGAATAAAGAATTATCATCAATTACTCAGATTAACAATTAGTGTTGTGACTGGTTTTTTTCTGTAAAATATATTTTAATGTAGCAGTGATGTCATTTTACAGAGCATCAGCAGCGTCTCGTTTTTCACTGAAAATTCTGGTTTAATTTGACATTATTTTGTGTCATCTACCATGTGAAAGGTTGTGATGGGGATTTCCTCTGCTGCAGGTGTGGATGACACTATCACAACCAATCACAATCATATCACACACAGGAAATAAACATGTTCCCCAGTTCCATTAAATATACAATGTAAATGTGTGTGTTCACAGTGAGTTCAGGTAGAACTGAAGATGTCACTTCAACTCAGTCAGTTAGGAGGTTCTGGACTCCACCACTGGTTCATCCCAAAAGACTGAGGACAGACCTGGACCTGATCCTTCAGATCTACAGGTCAATATTAACTCTTTGTAGGACTTTGAACTGTTGTCAGCTGTAGCTGCTACAAACCTGGACCTGGACCTGAATCTGGACTCTTAACACAGGTGACTGTGCTCAGAAGTCGGTGATGTCATTCTGCCACCTGCTGGTCAAATGGCCACATGAGGCAAAGTTCCTGGAAACAGTGAAAGGTAAAGTGTACAGAGGTGGGAGCTCACATGTGTTTATCAAAGCTCTGTACTTCAGTATCTTTGCCTCAGTGCACAGTCAGTGCATCCTATAGTGTCCCATTGAAATGAATGGGAATGTGGTCTTAGTCTTTTGGATCCCAGCATGTACAGTACACAGCATAAATGAGTACACCTCCTCTGAACATGAAGAAAATGTTTTTTTCCTAAATGAGAAAAGAAATAATTAAATTAGGCAGCTTTGCATAAATCTAGGGTTTCTTGATGAGTACACCGCTGTAATATGTTAGTACTCAGTATGTCCTACATTACTTTTAAGAACTGAACTGACCCTTCTTGGTATGGAATGTACAAGTTCACAACATATTGTCCCCATATAAGAACTTTACCACCTCCATACTTCACTGTGGGAACCATGCACTTCTCACTGTAATCGTCCCCCTTGTGACATCATACATTTTGGATGCCATCAGATCGAAGAGGATTGACTTTGGTCTCATCAGACCAGAGTATAGATTCCAAAAGTCTCCACCTTTGTCAATATGGGCCTTGGTAAAGGCTAAACAGGCTTTCTTGTGCTCTGGCTTCAGCAGTGGCTTCCTGCGTGCACGACAGCCATGCATTCCACTTCTGTGTGGGGTGCGTCTTACTGTGTGAGATGAAACAGTCACTCCAGTTTGGTCTGAGGCACTTGCTTGCCGATTCTCTTGCACTTTTCTCAACAAAACTTGCTCATCTCGAGGTGAAAGCTTACGACAACCGGGACGTTTCCATCCTTTTTGAATTTCTGTATCACTTTTGCTACTGTGTCCAGACTTAATAACATTGATTTGCTAATCCTCTTGTACCCATGCCCTTTTCTGTGCAATGAAATAATTCTGTTTCTCAAGTCTCCAGACAGTGCTCTCCCATGTGGTGCCATTGTTGTCAGCATTAAGTCTGAGAGCAATTGATTGGGTTAAGTACCACTTCGTCAGCCAATTACACTTGTTTGAGTGGGATGGTTCAACAGACTCACCTAGTGAGTTTGTTAGTACCAAAAAAGTTTTATTTTGTAACTTTCAGGAGGCTGCACTCACATTTGACCATTTTGACAAGGAAATCATATTTTCCTGTTAACATATATCATTGGTAACTAATGTAGGAGAGTTCTCGGAACATTGTATCATATAGGAAACCCAAATATGTCTTACTTGTAAAGAGAGAGCACTGAATTCAGTATATCTGTCTCTACCTATAAGCAGGTCCTCTGCTGTCAGTGTGGGGAGCTGTGGGCGGGGCCTCGACTCTGGTGATTGGGGGAGAGGGGGCTGTTCAAACAGTTTTTAACATGAACATAAAGAAAATTTTCAGAATATTATGCAACATATCCACTTATGATGACAACTGATGAAACCTCACTCAGTGCCTGTGATAGGCCTCAGCCTGTGGTTTAACACACTGTAAACACACTTGTTTAATGGTTGTGTCACCTTTATTTTATTTTATTTTTTTACATACACACGTTTGAACATTTCAACAGGTGAACAATCTACAACAATCACTGCATGCAGGCACCTCCACCTCCAGCATCGTCTATAACCTTTATGAAGAAGAAAGAATCTAAAGCAGCAGCAGCTCAGTAAAGTGCACGTCTTCACTCTGATGAAGGGTCGTGTGGCAGCAGACCCACCCGTTCACATAGCAACAGTCTATAGTTTCAATCAACCAGGACTCACTCAGACCCAGGACCAGGACCCAGACCATCCAGTCTGACGTGTCCTTGTTTCCAATTGAAAGGCAGATTATTAAATTACATTATATACACGCCTCAGAAGCGGACTGTTGTTGTTGGCCACGCGCACATCTCCAACATATGTGGCTATAATTATCATTATTAATATCACATGTAGCGGCGGTTTCCTAACCACACACACATTCAGTGCAACAAAAAGAAGAAGTGTGAGAGTTTAACAGGAGGAAGCAGAGATGATACACACAAAGTCTTCTCTAACACAGATGTTTTACACATGAAAACATCTGTCAGCGTCAAAGCAGATAATGTGGTGATGATGATGATGATGATGATGACACGTCAGCTGAGTCACAGCCTTCATTTCATACTAACATCTCTGGTACATGAGGTTATTAAAGATCAGTGTAAAATCAACTTCAGTGCTCTAAATATTACACCTGACTAAAACCATGAGTTCATCTTTATGTTTCTTATCGTGTGTCCTGACACGTGTTCTTCCTCTGAGTTCGGCCAGGAACAAACGCAACAGAAAATAGTCCCCAACCAAAGCACGTCTTCTGTTGAACTCATGAAGACTGAAGTGCAGCTGCAGGTTTTAAGGATGAACATATTCTATATCTGAGAGGTGTTTTAAAGATCTATGTCTTCAGTAGGAACCAGTGTTGTTGCAGCTCGAGGACTCAGAGTGGAGGGACTGAGGGGACATGTAGTTCTGGAGGGACCAGGACACACGTTGTTCTGGAGATACCAGGACACAGACTGGGGGGGACATGTAGTTCTGGAGAGACCAGGACACATGTTGTTCTGGAGATACCAGGACACAGACTGGGGGGGACATGTAGTTCTGGAAATACCAGGACGCAGACTGGGGGGGACATGTAGTTCTGGAGAGACCGGGACACAGACTGGGGGGGACATGTAGTTCTGGAGAGGACCGGGACACAGACTGACAGGACATGTAGTTCTGGTTTTATACAACAGTAACATGTGTACAGAACCAGACCTCCTCCACTCAGGGTCTCCCTCCACTCACGTCAGATGTACAGACTGTCCTGTCCCTCTGACGACAGTGATGTTGGTTCCTCTCTTCATCCTACAGTTCAGAAGCAGCAGCAGCAGTTCAGTCTGTCTTCACTTGCTGTGGTGGAGGTACTGCTGAGTGAACATGTTGAGCTCACTGTCCAGCCAGCCCGCCTTGTTCCTGAGACACACACACACAAACACAAATAATGTCCACATGTGAACATTCAGATCTACAGGTTAAGGAAACAGCTCTACTGATTCAAAATACAGCTTCTCCACTTCACCACCACCAGTCTCCATGACAACACGAGGACAGAGTCTCCACACTACGGAGCGCTGAGACCGACAGGTGCGGACAGGGACAGACAGAGACACTGAGCTCAGTGTAGTGTAAGAGCCAGTGTAAGAATATGGCCTGTTGTAAAATCAGTTTGCTTCATGGTCTCTGCGTGATTAGACTCAGAGAGAGAGAAACAGCGAGTTATTCAGACAGAAATATCCATAAATCTGTTATTGTCATTTATTCCCATGATGCTCCTCTCACGCCGTGTGCACGCAGGCAGGTGTGTGTCTGTGGCTCTGCAACTTTCTCATCTTTCAATAACAGGTTTTCAGGTTAGTGCTTTTATAACAATCATGAATGTAATTGTGCTCAGCACAAATCTAGTGAGATGATTTTACATTGTTGTTTAAGATCATTAAAGAAGAGGAAGCTGAGAGAGTTCTTCATGAAGAAACAGGCTGTATTTAAATGAAAGACAGGAGCCCTGTCTTTGTTGTACAGTTCAGTATGGGTGAAGGTCAGAACAGACTCAACTCCACTTCTTACATTTTTTACTGTGTTTTCAAAGAACGAGTGGCACTTTTTTTCCCTTTTTTACAACTCAACAAAAACAAAAATAAAGAGTAGAAGAAAATAAAAACCAGCAGCCAGCTCACACAAAGAGTGGACACATGTATTTCAGTCTGTACAATTACTGATCTGTACTGACCACCTGTAGACATGTCAGAGGTCGATGGAGACGTTTCCACTGATATTATAACCTTGGAAGTGGACAGTGTGAAGTCTGCCTTCAACAACAACAAGACAGAGTGCAGAGTATGAAGGAAGCTGATTAGCTGACCAAAGATTGAAAGCAGCACAGTGTTAATGTGAAAGACTGAGGTGTTTGATGCTGCTGCCTCAGTGTAAGAGCAGGAGTACGCTGATGTGTGGCGGCTGCAGAACGCCTTGGTTTTCAGCTTCACTGTTAACAGCTTAGAGAGGACTCACTGCGTCTCGCGCCTCACGGCTGTGTCATGTGATCTAAAGATTTGGCCTCTCGCCTATTTTCACGTGTGACACTTCTCCAGCAGAAACAGACAGAGATAAGACCTGATGATGTCGTAGTGACATCATACCAGCAACATTACATAAAACCGACACCTTCACTATAGTTTCTATGTCTAGGTTGAATCTGAATACAACACAGACATGAAAAATATAAATATATGTTGTAGCCGCTGCAGGTGGAGACAGACACATTTTATTGACGTTTTCTGTTAAAAATAAATCAGAAATTTAATCCAACATTCAGTAACTGTAAACTCTATGTAGAAAGATAGAGCTGCAGCGGCAGAGACACACAACACAGGCAGTGTGTTTATTTCAGAGCTTCATGTTCTACTTGAAATGTCTTGATTCAGAATGTCTTTTACATGAGCTGAGTGGTGACATCACCCCTGGACCAGCTGTTTCTAAGGTGATAGTGAGGACAGTGTGAGACATCCTTCACTAGTCAAATACAAGACAAATTATTGTCTGTAATATGAACAGGTGCAATATCTTCACACCTGTCCTGCTGTCCAGCTGTGTGTGCTACACTGTGGTGAGGTGCTTACCGCAGCAGCTTGGCCTTGCTCTGCAGACCGTCCAGCAGCTCGATCTTCCTGTTCATGTCAGTGATCTCATCCTCCAGGTTCTGACGGGTCACATCCACCTGCTGGCACAGCTGAGCAAACACACCAGCCAGCTCCCTGGGAACCACAGCAGCAACACACACACAGTCAGAAACACAACAACAAAGACTGTGGTTGATATTAATTAGACTGAGATCACAAAGTCACAGCAGGTTCGTCACATCAGTGACTAAACAAAGCACCACGCTGCTCTCAGGTGACAGTCAGTGTGTGGTTAGTTGGCAGGCTCACTGCTGGACTTGGTGGCTGCAGTTGGATCCAGTGTAGCTGACGATGAGCTGCAGCTTCTCGCTGGCGTAGTCCACAAACTGTCTCTTGAAAGCTCTCTCCTTGGCCTTGGTGGTCCAGGTGAGCCGCTCATAGATGTAGAGAAGCCCGTAGAGGCCCACCGACAGGGCGATCAGACGCCAGCCGACCGCCTTCCAGATCTACGCACACACACACGCACCATGAGGCTTAAACACACTGAGCAGCAACATGATGGTGAACGTGATCCCGATGACAGATTTTTTTACACACGTCAAACCAGGATTACCATGGTAACAGTCATGACTCTGTGTGTGTGTGTGTGTGTGTGTGTGTGTGTGTGTGTGTGTGTGTGTGTGTGTGTGTGTGTGTGTGTGTGTGCGTGTCTCCTTACCACGCCACCAACCACAAGGACACCCATGGAGGTACGGGAGGTGAGGGAGGCCAGACCTGTCACCATGGAGACCATCAGCTCTTCCTGGGTCATGGAGCTCTGTGGGAATGGAGGCATGCTGGTGCTGACTGGAGTTAGGGCCATGGGCCGAGGGACCTGCAGGGAGACCACAGCAGAGAACCGGCTCAGAGATCAAACATGATGCTACAGTGTGTTCTTATGATTAATGAGAACTTTGTTCTTTTTTTTATGTAACAGTACTAATCTGTGATCTCTGAGTCCCTAGACCATATTCACACGGCGGCCATTTTCCTCTGACGTCACGCTGAAGGTGGGAAACCTCTTGGAGAAAAATCCTGTGGGAACTGAAACTGAACTTATTTTCTTCACTTTTATTCGACCGAACTGATTAATGGGCAGATGAATTTGCGAGGATCCACAAGCGGATTTAAAAAAAAAAAAGGAAACAGCAACTAGATTGAATCTTACATCCACGATGTTGAAGGTAAGAGCAACCCACACTGGAAACACTGGAAGCTAATGCTAGTCTAGCAAACCTGAAGTTTGTAATGAACATAAATGTAAGTGTTAGCGCTACTAAAGTTAGCAGGTGAAAAATCAATTCCCTGGCTTGTGCAAACGTTAAACATTAACTTAACGTAATATAGTTTCATGATCAACCTGCATCAATAACACAGTAATATGACAGAGGAGCAAGAGCATCACTAACTTCACCTTTCATTGTTTTTGTTGTGAAGTGAAGGAGTGCTATTCTACTGGTTTCTGAGAGGTTTCACGATGCAAGGTCATATTAAATGAAGCAGGCGACATCACAGACGGTTCAGTTAAGATTTCAGTCAGAGTTGAGGACAGCAGCAACATCCAAATAAACATCCAGGTGCTTCAGCAGTGGGCGGGGAGAGGGGGCGTTACCTGGTCGTTGTAGCCCATCAGGGCCCTCCGGGTGTTCTTGGGCCCCAGGAAGCGGTTGACCAGCATTGTCCAGCCCAGAGAGAAATGGAAGCTGATGTCCTCCTGAAAGTCACTGCACAGCTTGTCACAGGCCAGGTCATAGCTGAGGCTGAAGCACTGACGAGGAACCAGCTTGTCTACCTGCTCTCTGACTGGGCTGGGCAAGAGAGGCTTCAGACCCTCTACACACACACACACACACACACACACACAGTTACATGAGTATTAGTCAGTTCATGGTGAACAGCTTTGCAGTATTTAACTCCATGGTAATGTTAGACAGCTGTCAGTGTGAGATGTGAAGCTACAGTAATTCTAGAGGAACGACTCTGTGGCTCGTTTGTTTTCTTCTCTGATTCTAACATTTTACCTTCAGACGCTTCAGTTTGTTCACAAATTGTTACCATCTCATGCTTTAATTTCTTTTCCCCCATAGTCTACACTCAATACTCCATCATCACAAAGCAAAAACTTTAAGACAATATGCAATATTGTTGTACGCAATTATATGAATTTCCACTAGGGGATAAATAAAGTACATATCTATCTGTCTATCTCAAATGTGTTGAAAAGGAAAAACAGAATTATCACACTGACATCAGTCAATAAAGATAAATTCCAGAGAAACCTCCAGAAACAACCATCATTGCTCTCCACTGATCTGGTCTTCATGTCAGAGTCCAGATGAAGCTTCTCCTCAGGGACAGTTTGTAAAGAAGCAGCTAAAGGACTCTGAGAGAAACCAGATTCTCTGGTCTGATGAGACCAGGACTGTACTGTCTCAGTTCTCAGAGTCTGTAGGAAACAGATTTGATGGTTGTCCTTCCTTCTGGAAGCTTCTCCATCTCTACACAGGATCTGTGGAGCTCAGCCACTGATCTGATGTCTGTCTATGATGAATGATTTAGAAACATCTGAGAGTCTGGTTTTCTTTTTCTCTCAGTCACATATTTTAAATACACAGTCAACTTTAATTAAATCATCAACCTCGTGCAACCTGAGCCTAGTTCCACTCACTGTCAACAGGTGCTGCTCATAGGGGATGTTGGTTCTGCAAATAGTATTATAGAGACTCCGGTCTAGACGTGCTCTGTTATGATGTGGAGATATATTAATAAAACTGACGACTTCTCATCAGCATATAAACTCAATCCTTCAGCAGTAAAGTCTAGAAATGTAAGAGTACAATGGAGGAAACAGGGAGCGTGCTGCAGACTGGCTACGTAGTCTGCTCTACGCAGCTGGGCCAACATCATTATTCAGCAGAAAATCTTTTCAGTATCGTGCTCATAGTTAAAATCATTACAGCAGACTGTGGTCTGTGCAGCGATAGTAGACTGGGTGGTTGTGAACAGTGTTACCAATCATGTCGGTCTGTGTGCCCTGCAGGGCGCTGGTGATGGAGGTGGAACACCTCTCTGACATGTTCTTGCCCAGACCCTCTTCTATGTGCCGATGGAGCTCCTACAACAAAAGAAAACAAAAATAACCACAACGAGAACCAATGAAAACAACCAGAATCACCTCCTCCACTCAGTAGTTTCAGCTTACATCCCTGTTTATCCAGAGTCATAAAAGTCATAAAATATTAACCATTTGTCATAACTATTCTGAAGTCTTACATAATAGCTAAGGAGTGTTCTGTGTGGTCACACTGACCTTGACCTTTGACCACCAAAATCTAATCAGTTCTTCCTTGAATCCTAGTGAATGTTTGCATCAAATTTGAAGCTGACACACAGCTGACTGCCGACAGAGCAGGGATTGTCCGGTCATTAACTAAAGCCACGTTTCCACCGCAGGAACTTTCCCCAGGAATCAGGAACTTTGAGGAACTATGCGCGTTTCCACTACAGAACCCAGGGTCTAAATTTTGTTCCAGGGTAACTGATAGACCCCCAAAAAGGTCCCTGGTCGAGGGGGTAGTACTTTCCAAAGGTTCAGGAACTTTGGGGGATGGGGTCTGCAGTGCTGAACATTTCTGGTTGAGTACTCGCTGCATTTTATTTCACCCGCAATGTTTAAAGGTCCGCAGTGAGCGAGCACCGAGCATGTAGGCTTGATATTTTCCACAACACGAAACAGGTCCAGGAGAAGGTAAAAAAAAACTGAAACAGGACTTCAAGAAAATAAAGGACCACAACAACCGGAGTGACTGAGGTTGCCAACCATTACGTATAATACGGGATCGTCCCATATTTGAAAATAAAATACCGCGTCCTGTAGGCTATTGAATATATACAGGAAGCAATTTGTCCCGTATTTTCGTTCATGTTATCTCCTCAAAGTGCTTTGAATAATGTAATGTCAAGTAATAATTTTGCATAATCTTCCCGGGACTTATGGCCGCGGTGGAAACGCAGACAACAATGGGCCACAGGAACCTTTTAGCTCCTGAAGAAAGTTTTGGTCGAAACGCAGCTTAACACCTCAAAGAACTCAACAGCAGTACTAATACCCATGATTCTTTGTGCTTTGGATGAAGGACAAATGTTTGTGTGGTTGTAGGCTTGAGCCAAATGCATGTGCTCATAGACAACTGACTCAACCTGCTGTTGGCATGCAACACCCAGATATGACAGTATGGACAGGTGTGTGCACAGGTGAGTGTACCTGTGGTGGAATATGCTAATGAAAGGTTTGTTTCCTCAGTTTCAGTCACTATGATGAATGTTGTCCAGCTCATTCCAGCCCAATCAAGTTCACGAGTAAGAGAGGTGTTGTATATGTTTTAAACTCACGTTCTTATAGACCTTGAGCACCACTGATGAAGGGTGGAAGTCCATGTGGAAGTCATCCACCAGCACATGAAGCTTCCTGATCTCCTCGGCCATGGCATTAGACACCTGAGCATGAGCACAGAGCGGGGTGAAAACTACTTCCTGTTGAGGCGTTCACCTCAGTTTTACATCTGTGTTTTTACTGACCTACTTCTGACTTTAATTTTGCTAACTGAGGAAATAAATTGATCCCACAAGCCCATCACATCACTACTAAGACACAGGAGAAAGCTTAAAGCTCAGGTGAGTTATGATATCATGATGGGGTTCACCTGTCTCTCCACCTCCTCAGTGATCTTCTTGATCCTGGCCTTACAGTCCATGGTCAACAGGTCCAGCTGCTTATCTATAAACTCCAACCGGTCCTGACGGTCCTCTTTGGTCTCAAGACAGTAGACCCTGAAACACACACACAAGAACTAACTGACAACCTGCTGTCCACACAGTGTGCAACAGTGTGAATGTGTCTTCACACAGTTAACCCTCGACTCACCTCTGCTCTTGTGCAGCAACGTGAACAGAGTCCATGATGTGACGCAGAGCCTCAGAGATCTGCTTGGCCCTCACTGTGTGCTGCTCAAACTTGGTCTTCACCGCAGACTGAGAGATACACTCCTACACACACACACACACACACAGGAAAAGTTATGTGTGTGTCCAGTGCAGACAGGAAGCCTCCTTCCGACAGATACTGATGTGATGTGGCTCATGCAGTCAGCTGTAAACTTTTTTTTAAAGTCACGGTGATCAATAAACTGGATAAACATCCACCATTCATGAATGTATCTGATTATTTAAATCTGGTTCCAACTGTTCGTGGATCAGGATCTCACCTCGAATCTCCGCTCAAAGTTCTGGAACTCAAACATTCTGGCCTGAAATCCCTCAGCCAGGGCTCCACCTGAAACAGGACCACACCATGTAACCCTGTACTAACCCACTCAACACACAAATATAATCTTTAGAACATAACTGAGAAATTAATGTAAAAAATATTAGAATAAAAAAAAATATTAGATTTAAATCAGCAAGTCTCTACTCACAGAGTGTTTCTGTTTTATGTATCAAATGAAAGCATCAGCACATTTCAGTTGGTACCTCAGTAATGGTATTTAATTAAATATACTGTATCAACCAGTCGTACAGCTGTTTAGTTCTAGAATTGATAAAAGTAAATCTCTGATCACAGCGACACAAAATAAAACTGGATTTCCTCAAATCCATCAACCAGTTTCATGCCTGAACCTTCTGTGATGGATGAAGACACTTAAATACAGAGTCAGCCTGGGTGATAACTCAGTATCTTTATCAGCGGAGGCCTATTAGAAGGAAATGATCATGGTCTTTTCCTTGTTTCTGCCTAAATTAATGATTTTGTTGTTCTGAAAATTAAAAACAGAATGCTCAAACGTGTTTAAAATTTGATGTTTGGTCTGATACACAACAGTGGAACAGTTAAGTGCATTGAAAATCTATTTGATTACTTTGTATGAAGGTATATTCATAAAACAAACAGAACCTCCTGTGGTTCCACTTTCCAAAACCACCCCAGGAAAACACAATGTTCAAATTCCATGGCTTTTCCAGGTTTGACCACCATGCTCACCTGCTTCAGGCATCCCTTGAGCCTTCTGTACTCGAGCCTGGAGCACTTCCTTGGCAGAGACGAAGAAGATGCGGTCACTGGCCTGGTTCCGGTCTACCACAGCCAGCTCATCCACCAGGAAGTTGGTGCAGCGGTCCATGTGCTGCCTGCGAACCTGACACAACAACAGTACACTTTATAGAACACAAACTACAACAAGTAATGGAAGGGACACAGCTTTTGACAGTGATGTTGGCCCAGTGACACAGTGACATAATCACCTGACCACCAACCTAGGAGATGAAGGTCAGGGTGCAGAAAACTGGTTCTGCTGGTTCCCTTATCATTTAACACATTCACAGTGACAGGTGTGTAACATTAAGAAACTAGAACCACCTCCTCCTGGATGTCTACCTCCTCCACTAGTTTCAGGTTACATCCCTGTTCATCCAGAGTCATAGAAAATATGAGCTATGAAATATGATTTGTGTGAAATTTTGTCATAATTACTGTGTGAAGTCTTGAGTAATGGCTAAATAGTGTTTTCTGAGGTAGGTGTGGTCGATATGCCCTATAAGTAATGTCACGATATTTTTAGGCTATATCACGATACACAAAATATATTGCGATTTTTCAAATCTCCTCTATAGAACTTGATAAATGCATGATTTAAGCAGAAATAAACTGGGAAACATTTGTTGATAGTCATACTGATATGATACCATAACACCTTTCACTAGTTAATAGTTTCATTGTGTGGACTTTACATGAATATGACACAGACATGAACATGGATGAACTGTAGCTTGCTGGGGAATAATGCCCTACAGTGCACACTTTGTTTGTCATAATTGTTTGTTTTAACCCTAAAGGCCCATGGGAACGTATACGCTTCCAAATTTCACATTGTCTGTAGAGCGCCATTGCTCCGCGACCGTTTGCGCTAGAGACGTGTCGTTTTTCTCTCCTTAAACTAGACGATCGGTGCTTTCTACCAAGCCCCTGATGGTCCGTGCGTTTTCACTGACTTAGATCGAGAAACTTACATTGAAAGTTTCTGAATATTTGGAGTAGTTTAAGTGGCACATTGCTGCTTTCTGTCTGTGTGTTAAGGCATTCTTTGCCAGTGACATTTAGCGTCACGTGACTGAATCAGACATTCCTATAGGCACCAATTATTGAGGCCACAGCCAATCAGAGTGTCTGATTCAGAGGCTTGGCCTGCCTTCGCATAAGCATAATACCCAGACTGAACGTGAGCAGTGCTGTTTTACTCTGATATCAAAGTGAAAAGTTGTTTAGAGTTTATCGAAGTGACAGAAAACAGACAGAAGGATGTGACAGTCAGATATTAATGCAGCGGAGGATTTGGAGCTGATTTTTCAAGGAGCAGACAAATAATGCCCATAAATACTGCTCCAGAGAATGAGCTTATCTCATGAACAGATAAAGATAGAAACTTCAAATCACCTCTGGAACAACTCAAACAAATAAATACAATTTTCTCTGTTGAATTTTTCCTTCTTTATTATGGTTTAGTGTTTTTATCTATAAAATAAGGAAAAATTCCATGTTAGTTTTCTTTCGTTTTATGGGCTATTAACCTATTATACTGCACTGAAGTCTTTATTGAGTGACATTATTAGCTGAGGTTATGCTGATTCTAAATATGTGCAGCACTTGGTGAAACTGTTAAAAATGACAATTTTATCAGGAAAAACACAAAGGTATTAAAGAGCAAAAATATTGAAATACAAATGTTAAAGTTTTTAAAATTTATTTTGGGTAAATTCGTTGTTATATTAATCAAGTAATTAAAAATAATAGTTAGATTAATTGAAAAAATAATGGATAGATTAATCAATAAACAAATAATCTTTAGGTGCAGCCCTAATCAGTTTATCTAAATAATTCCTGATTGGATATTTGGAGAGGAGAACAAACAGCTTCAGATATCACATTCAGAGGAAGGATGTACAGACAGAAGAACATGATTTCTGCACACTGACTACCTGCTGCTGGTGCCAACTAGGGATGCCCCAATTGATCGGCCGCTGATCAATTTCGGCCAATTTCATTAAAAAATACGTGATTGGTGGATCAGAATAAATGCTTTAGTCAACGATCACCTTACAACAGATCACCTGTGGTTGAGGCTGAGAGAAGCCCTGTGTTGTGTAGTGTAGTCCCGTCCCACTTTGTTCATTGTGTTGGCGTGCGACAGGCCACCAGAAACAAACAACATGTCAGCCGTGTGGAACTTTTACAAAGTGTGTGAGACTGATATAACGTACACCATCTGTCATGCAGGGCTCCAGACGAACTTTTTCACTGGTTGCAGCCATGATTTGGTCGCCCCTTTTTTAAACATTGCCTATTTCTTCATGAAGGAGGCTCTGAGGCTTCCTCCTCTTTAATTATGTTTAATAAAAATGTAAAATTATGTCACTAGATTTCAGTAATGAGGTACTATAACATTCATGATTTTTGTAAAACTATACAGACCCAAAAACTGTTACTGAATCTTTCTGAAAGTTTCAGAGCAACAAAAACACACAGCGCTGCGGTAACCATAGTAACTCACTCACACACCTGCCTGCATGCACACGGCCTGAGAGGAGCATCATGGGAATAAATGACAAAAACTGATTTATTGGATATTTCTCACTTTGCCCTGACGGTCTGAGGAATTCTTTCTTTCTCGGTCTTGTCTATCCCTGCTGTCAGCACCTTACCACGCAGCAACAGAAACCGACCACAGAGCAAAATGATTTTACCCACTGTCTAATTGTGCTATTTGCGCTGTTAGAGACTGTGTATGCTATTCACATGCTATTAGGTTTACTTCACCGGGCAGTTTAACCCCTGGCTCTGTTATAGGCAGAGTTAAATCCAATGACCATTTTGTTCTCCCTTTGAAAAGAAGAGGGGAGGGGCTCAGTCCCAGCAGGCTTGGTGCTTAAATTTCAGGAGTTCAAGCTTAAACTGCGTTGACTTGGTAACAAGTTGTCTACAAGTGTCTACACTGAACTGGCCACTTCGTTACACTACACACAACATTGCCCTCATACCGTGATCACGGATGCTGAGTTAGCTCCCTGTCACTGTCTGTTCCCGGCTGCACCTGCATTCTGATGATCATGCAAGGACCACGTGTCATTTTAACTCACACTCACAAATATAGTCGCATATGCGTTGCAGTTTGGAGCCCTGCAATGTCTGCCAAAAATCATCGGCATCGACCGTGGATCAGCCCATCTCACTCACAGATGATCAGTGGCAAAAAACGTGATCAGGGCATCACACTCATTTTGCTTTTTATATTTGTTTCCTCACAATATACCAGACACTGTCTGCCAGATGTGTTACATTAATGCAGAGGACTGCAGTGTAAAGCTCCACTCCTGACACACCAAGTCAGTACAGGATGTGATCAGAATCATTTATCAGACACAGCAGTCAGTTTCACTGCATTTGCTCTCTTGGTGTCAATTAACACTTAAAGAAGCTCCGTCATCTTTCAGGTCACTACAACCTATAATATTATTGATTCATGGATACACATGAATATCATGACAAGACAACAAACTGCTTCCTCTATACATCCTACTACTACCTGCAGCATTAGGCTGTAGACACTATACAAAGTTTAAAACCTTCCACCATATTCTAACATTCTCAGTCTATTTTTACTGACCTCCTCCATGTACTCAGGCTCTGAGGCGGAAGCGTCCCAGCGGTTGTTGAGGATGAAGATGTTGGGACTGGAGAGCCGCTCGTTGACCTTGTGAAAAAAGGACTTCTCCTGTGGACACACGTCATACACTGATGTCATGTAAAGATCTCATCATAAACAGTCCACATGTTTCTGTGTTTTTCATTGTCAACATGCTGACTCAGCTGTCACGTCTCACCGTCTGCATCAGTGTGGACTCAGAGTTCGCCACCAGAACAAACACATCAGCATCCAGGCAGAACTTGTCGATCCAGCTGTCCAGCTCTGTGGTGACATCGATACCTGGGCTGGAGGAAGAACAGGAGGTGAGTGAGTCAGCTGCAAAGATTGCCAAACATCATCATCATCATTTTAATCATGGCTACCACAACATGCTGGGTCCCACCTCTGCCTTGTTAGAATGATACAGCCTCATTATGGTGGAAACCTTTACCAGGGTACAGCCAGTTACAGTTTTTACCCAGGATGATGATTGCACTGATTCCTATGACACAGGTGATCCGTACTGATTACTCTGGATGCGCACAAGTAGAGCAACAGCGTGAATCTCAGCCCACATTTTCTCGTGTTTGTAGCATTTTGCATAACAGACCAAATTTGTTAAGACTTGTGACAAGTATATTTTATCACAAGATGAACCTCCAGGCCACCTAGGGCTGAACAATTTGGGAAAATAATCGAATTGCAATTTTTTTTTTTTACCAATATTACGATTAGGATTTAATATGCATTATTTTTTTAAGTTCCTTATCTTCTGTATTATTCAACAAACACAAGCAATAAATCATTGTATATTATGACTAACACAATATTAGATAGATTAACCATGAACTGTTCTTTCCTGTAGGACAGGCCTATTTGTCATGATGAAATTAGATGATGCATGAATTGATATGAATGACATATTTTTATTTAACAACTTTAATCATTACAACAGGAACACACTGCCTGTGCTGTGTGTGTGTTCACCCCTGCTGTGTCTCTGCTGTTGCAGCTCTACTGCTCTACATAGAGTTTACAGGTTACTGAATGTTGGAAAACTTCATTATGAATTAATTTCAGATTTATTTTTGACAGAAAACATCTCTGGCTCCACATGCAACTGCTAAAACGGTAAAAAAATATATATCATTTTTTTCACGTCTGTGTCATAGCCTGGACATTGAAGCTATAATGAAATAAGTCCGTTTTTTGTGATGTTGCTGGGCATGTGAAAAAGAGGTGAGACGCCAAACCTCCAGATTATGCCACACAGTCATGTGTCGCTCTAACTCATTAACGTGGGCGCCAAAATGATAACCAATACACTCCACAGCTGCCACGCACACGCCACACAGCCAGTGTTTTCCTGGTGTTAGTGTTTACTTGTGTCTGACCTGTCCACCAGCACCAGGTCATCCCTCAGCAGAGCACACTTGGCTTTCGGCCACATGACACAGACCAAGCTGCCGGCGTCCAGGTCCTCATCCTGGTGGAGAGCGTGGGCCAGCTGGTTCACCGTCTGTCAACAAAAACACATCAGCTGTTTACAGGACGACATGTTACACATTCGGACTGGAGGTGTGGAGGCGGAGACACCTGTCAGCGAGCTCTGCTCACCTTTATGCTCTTCTTCTCCTCTGAGCCTTCAGTGAGGAGGAAGGCCTCGTTGCCATCGGTGCCCTCCACCCTCAGGAAGCAGTTGGTGGTGTGTCCTATTCCAGACGGCAGCACCTTATCACAGAGCATGGCATTGATCACTGAGCTCTTCCCATTACTGGTCCTGTGAAACAAACCACAAACCTGTCAGCCTTAGCCCACACAACCTGCACGCTCTGCACAGGTTTCCACTTCAGGTCCAGCTCAACAGAAAACAAGGAACAAAGATGAAGAAGAACTAGACTGGGAAAGAACCAGATGTACATACCTCCCAAAGAAGACCACCTTCATGTGCCTGCGGGCGAGCACTTCTCCAATCCCTGCCACCTTTGTGAGGTAACCACGGACATCCTGGACCTGCTCCTCTGTGGTGACCGGGTCCAGCTCCTCATTTTTGTGAGTATCTGATCAGAGAGAAGTTTCCACAGACAGCCTCTTAATTCACCTGGCAGCATGAAGACTGCATCATGTTTGGCACGTGTATGTCCTGATCATTACTCTCATTCCATGACAGGTGTCCACACATAAGAAACAAGCTAACGTCAGATCCATAAAACTCTGTAGATTCATAACTAAAACTATGTGCCGCACAAAACCAGACATATTCATGATACAGATTCTTTTCATCAGATGTATAAAGCTGTGCGTTCACATGGTTCAGCATTAGAAAAATCACTCACATCTGCATGAGCATCATTTCCACTCCTTCCATAAATAGATGAAGACTCCCTTTATCAGTTTGTATAAGAACACTGTCTCCACCACAAGTGATCAGACACAGAGAAGAAAGATGAGAAGAACATTTTTACTGATTGTGAATTGTGAAACTGAGGTAAAAACCTGCATCAGTTTGCTTTAGTACAACTACACTAATCTAAAGTCCTGTTTTACTCTGATCTTCATTTATTGGGACTAGAGAGTCTTAATGAGGCTCAGGACAGTCTCTAACACTGTGGTTAGTCAATATCAAAATTGTATCCAACAGTTTACAAAATGACTCACAATAAATAATAAGGACTGTTGAAGAAAATTCACTCAAGTCCTTAGTTTCAAGTTTGCTGTAGTGATGCAAGTTTATTGGTATCCCAGGATACGGTGAGCCAACTGACACAGAGCGGGTCTGAGGCAGTAGACTGACACACAGTGTAGGGCAGGGGGACACTTATACAGTTGAAGACAATGGGATGGACAACTGTATTTGCATAGACCTGGGGTTACAGACATTTGGTCAGACGGGAAAGGAAGTTAGAAACAAAAAGTAATGTTCTCTAGAGGTCTTGCAGTGTAACACCTTGGTTCAAGTGATCAGGAGGGTAGGAGGGGCTCTTAGGCTGGATCAGCATATCCATAGGTAGGGCAGGAAGGCCCCTAGACTGAAGATGTTGTTATGACGATGAAGCGTTGGTTATGTAAGAGGGAAGAAGGGGTGTTATACAGGGACAGACGGTGGTTGATAAAGTAAGTAGTATCTCCTTGATCAAAGGATCAAGTGGCCAACTCAGTGGGGTTATAGAGTTGTTCCTAGGTGTCAGCAAGTCTACACTGAAGACTGTGTATATTCTTCCTCAGGACATTAAACGCAATTATTTCTGTTTATGTAAAGTTCTAAAACTTACGATGATAATGAATGAAGCTCCGTGAAGTTGGTTATTTTGTTTCAAGTTAAACTTCGTGTCTCATCTTATTTTGTATTTCCACTTTGCTGTAACTTGGATCTCTTTGAAAATTGTATGTTCACATGGCGAAAGGAATGTGTGAGGTGACACAGACTGTGTTTATAAAGACCAGTTTATGAGCAGGAAATGGCATCCTCATGGTTTTTGTGTGTACACATCAGTTATGACTCTGGCCCCTGGTGTTTATGTGGTACAACATGTTGAAGTGCCTTCAGAGGAGAATGGGTACCTTCCAGAAAGGAAGCGCTCTCCTTGATGTAGGCCCCCAACTGTTCAAAGATCCCATTGATCTTCTTCTTTGCTGTGACAAAGTGTTTGAGCGGCGATGCGTTCACTTCTGCCATCAGTCTCTTGTCCTTCTTGCTATGGACTGCGTTGGTGTTGGGCCGTGAGAAAACCAGAGACATGGCACTAGACACAGAGTGAGACATCAAAAACAGCCTGAGAAGAAGGTCTGGAAAATGTTTCGTTGAAAAACTAAAAACATTTACATATGTGGTATTTATGTTTTAAATATAATCTGTTACATTCAGGCTCTTTGACAAACAAGTTCCCACAGTACGTGTGGTGTGGAGTTTGAATGTTTCTGCTGTCACTGACTCTGTGACTGTTGTGTGTGTGTCATTGTTTTAGTTTGAAAACACTGTTTTAAAATTAAAACACAGTTGTATGGACATAACCAAAGTTTTTCTCTGTTGATGTGGAAGCAGCGCTCAAGGACAGGGATACGAAGTGAAGACTGCCAGAGTTCTCTAGTCCAGATGAGGCAGCTACTTACTTGTGAGCAAACATGTTCACTGGTGATATTTACTGCTGACTGAAATTTAATTAATAAAATCATCTTACTGCAGATTATAAAAATGTAGAGGTGGCTCATTAACATAGTCTCTAACATGAAGAAGGTCATGGACTACAAATATGTAAATACAGAGATACACAGGTTAAAGAGGATGGCCACTGGGATTCGAGGAAATAACATGATTTGGAAAATAATTTTATAACTTTACAGGCTGTTTGTATGGTAAATAACTACAACATGACAATCTGTTCTCATTCACTCCCTGAAACAGTCTCAACAACATCAGCTCTCATCTGCACTTTCCAGTGGTACATGAAATCTGAGGGAGGAGCCTGTTCATTGTTGGTAATATTGAAAAGATCTTTATTTTCTATAATTCAGACGGTCAGTTGTTGGTCAGTAACTCATATCAAAAAGATCTTTACCTTCTGTATTTCAGATGCTTGTCTAGGTTTGAAATGTAAATATCAGGTATTTGAGATTGTTGTCCTTCTCCTCGGTATCTGACATGACCTGACTCCTACATGTTGGTCAGTAACTGCACAAAACACCAGGACCGCCTCCCACTATGTTCCAACACAGACAACAAACTGCGGCCTCGTGACTTGACAAAGCACAAAGCTGGAGCTGCAGGTGAATCAGTTGTTACCTGTAGGCCTGTGTGTGAAGGCCGGTACCCAGCTGTGACCTTTCACACAGTCTGAAGGTAACGCGGGTAAATGTCACGATGTCCTCTGTCACCGGATAATGAAACTACATGAACCATCAGCACAACCCGACTCAGGAAGATCCAGCTGAATAAAGTTAAATAGCAGCCTCTGCTAGCAGGTCGTTCAGCTGTCTAACGTTTGGCCTATTGCGTCACATATCGTCGTAAACTCTGTTGAATCAGTCACATGTCTGACTGCCGGTCTTTGTGTTGTCAATCAGTTTGCTGTAACTTCCTCAGGCCTGATAACATGTTAGCGCGTTAACTGGGGACACATGCTAATCATCAAGCTACATAGCCTGTCAAGTTAACTGCATTCACTTAGCTTCTACACTAGCTAACCGAATAACAGACTGTTTCATGTTCCAGTTTTGGGACTTACCGTAGATGGGGGCGGTCTTCACAAATACTCCTCTTGCATCCTGGCACCGGTGCTGTTAAAACCTCTACAAGCTAACCAACTGCTAACGTTGTCCCGGAGTGTATGTCGGTAAGAGCGTTAGCTGTGCTAGCAGAGGGGGCGGCACCGAGCGCTTCACCGAGCTCAGGCTTAATGACGAGCTGTTTTCTCCCTGTGATCAACAGCAGCACGGTCAGTGACTCATACAGACACCTCAACAAACCGGAGGTTTCTCTCTTTATCAGACACCATGTCGTCTACGAAGCACAACGAAGATAGTATCAGCAGCGGCCTGCAGGTACATACAGCCATTACATCACGGTACAGACCCACCCACTACTTCTTCTTCTATTGCTACCAAAGAGCCTCTATATTGTCTTCTTCTTTTGCCTGGATTGGTGGTTGGCAACCAGCTTTCAGGTGCATTACCGCCACCTACCGGACTGGAGTGTGGAGCATTAGAATGGCAGGAAAATAATAATTAAAAAAAGAAAAGGAAAAAGGACTACATTCTGTTTATCAACCCTGTGTTTTGAGATACATGATTAGATGAGTAAACATTATCCCTGATGTTTCTCTGAGTAGGTTCCTAACCTTGAATAATGCTGCTCTTAGAGCCTTTCTTTCTTCCTCATATCCCCTACATTGTAACAGCACATGCTTAACTGATGTTGAATCTCCACAATGTGCACATCTACCAGTTGGATGTTTACATATTTTGTGTAGTGTCTGATGTATTCCAGTATGTCCTATCCTGAGACGAGTAACGACTGCCTCTTCCTTTCAGTTCCTGCACACCCTCCTTCCCAAACCCACATGATTCTGGATGCTATAAAAATGTCTTCCTGTGTCATTCATGTCCCAATATTCTTGTCATATTTTTTGCATTTGACTCTTTATGATTGTTTTACCTTCTGCTTTACTTAACTGGATTTTAATGTTTACTGTTTGCAAATAAAGTGATTGTTTTGCCAGTATGTTAGCATCCCCGTTCCCTTCTACTCCTACATGGGCAGGAACCCAAACAAAACAGACACTCAAGCCCTTATTGTACATCCTGCGTATTACATGATGAATTTCAAATAAAATATCTTGTCTACATGATTTCACAGATTTAATGCTTGTGAGTGCTGCCAAACTATCAGATGCAATTAATGTATTTGTTTTGTTGTTCTCCTCTAACCATTTGAATGCTATCAGATTAGCATCAAGTTCAACTGCATATACTGATAAACGATCTGTGGGTCTTTCCTTTATTGCAACCCTGAACTGTGGGATGAAAGTTGCAACTCCTGTGTGTCCAGTCTCAGGATCTTTTGACCCATCTGTGAATACCAATAATTTATCCCCATAGTGC
>NW_019525414.1:1350897-1359077 GCF_002814215.2 Seriola lalandi dorsalis | reverse complement strand
GCAATTAATGTATTTGTTTTGTTGTTCTCCTCTAACCATTTGAATGCTATCAGATTAGCATCAAGTTCAACTGCATATACTGATAAACGATCTGTGGGTCTTTCCTTTATTGCAACCCTGAACTGTGGGATGAAAGTTGCAACTCCTGTGTGTCCAGTCTCAGGATCTTTTGACCCATCTGTGAATACCAATAATTTATCCCCATAGTGCTGTTCAATGTAATTTTGTGCTATACTCCCAGCATATGCCTGTTTGGGTTTCCTCTTTAATTGCTGCTGCAAGTTTAAATGACTAATGATATATGAAATAACCATGTAGGAAAGGCTGAAGAAGGGACTGTTGGACTGCACTGTATGTTAGTTGAACCTACATTTTCGACTTTACTACATTTTCGAAAAATGAGTCCAATATTTATTTCGGTGACTATGGAGTGAAAGAATCTGTCACAATCTGTGAATTTGTTCACTTCGTCCATTGAAATGTACTTTTAAGAAGGAAGCAGAGTCCGATATCAGAACATTATCTACCTCATGTAATAGTAAAGCTGTGAAAACCCTCCGAATTTTAAAATATTAATATCATTTGTAGTATACTTTAAAAAAAATCTGTCTTTGATTGTGTTATAAACTCTGTTTATAACCCCTGGCGCTGTGCATTTTTGTTGTCTGTCTTTGTTAATTATGTTGGGCTACTTCTTTTGTGCCTTACTTTGAATGTAATGTAATTATTAATAATAAATAAATATATAAATAAAATAAAAAATACACTCAGACCTGCTTCCAGTCTCCTAAAGGGGCGGGGAGGTGGAGAAACTCATGTGACACAGATAGGAAATAAACGGTAATGAAGCGTCTCAGTTTCTGCTGCTGCTGCTGCTTCTTTTTCCTTCTTCTTCTTCTTCTTCTTCTTGGCGGTTGGCAAACCAGCTTATAGGTGCATTACCGCCACCAACTGGAATGCAGTTTCTGCTGCTGCTGCTGCTTCTTTTTCCTTCTTCTTCTTCTTCTTCTTCTTGGCGGTTGGCAAACCAGCTTATAGGTGCATTACCGCCACCAACTGGAATGGAGTGTGGATCAGGAAGTCTAGTTAAACTAAACTAAACTCATATCCGCTTAATCATACTGGAATAAGATCTGAAAGCATTCCTTTGAGTTCTTTTGCAGAACATCAATTAGATCAAATTTTATTATTATATTTCTCAAATTTTGAATCATGTGCATTCTGTCTGTTTGATATTGTTCACAATGAAACAAAACACACTCCACTGTTTGCTCTTGTCCACAGTATTCACATTTGCCTGTATTGCGTTTGCTGATTTTGTAAAGTGTGGTGTTCAGTCCAGTGTCTGGTTCCTGATTATTGTTTCATCACTTCTGTCCCTTCTTGCAAACCCAACATCTCCCACTCTCCTCTAGATTTTGTAACATAATCCTTTTCTTTCTTCCTCCCATTGCTTTTACCATTTTTTTTTTACCTTTTAACTTCTTAATGGATGAGATTATGTCGTTTTGCCTCCTTTGCCACCATTTAATTCGCTGTAATGCCCATGAGAGCTGGTATCCATAAAATGTCACTGTAAGCTCCATCATGTGAATTCTGTAGTGTTTGTTGTGCTTCTAACAAGATATCTGTTCTGTTTGAACTGTAAGATAGGAAGTGGTGAACTTGAATCTGAGCGAATGATTGTTCTCAATGGTCTGCTTCTGTGTCTTCTTCCTCTTGTTTGATTGGCGGTTGGCAACCAGCTTGCACGTGCATTATTGCCACCTACCACACTGGAGTGTGGAAAAAACAACTGAATTCTCTGTAATAATCCTGTTTCCTTGAGATACATCACTATGTGACGGTGTATTCCCCATAAAGCATCTCCAAGGAGATTCCATAAGCCTCCTTCAATGCTGATGTCACTTCCTTCCTGTCTTCATCCCATCAGCACATGCTGAGCAGATTCAGGACAACCACAGTGTGACTGTCCACCATGTTGTGTAGTGTCTGACTGAGTCACATATGTCAAATCCTGAGACAGAGTGGACTTCCTGTGTCCTTTATGTCCCACTATTCTTGACATACTTTTACCTTCGGCTTTAGTCTGCAGAATTTCCATGTTTACTTGTGATCTGACTGTTTATATATCGACATCTTCCTTTCCATGTGCAGGAACCCTTTACTGTGCAGACTGTATATTAAACTGAACTTCAAACAGAAGCTCGTCTAAATTATTTCACAGGTATGAGTGCTGACAAATATCAGATGCGATGGTGCATTACTAGTGTTATCTTCTAACCATTCCAAAGCAGCATCATAACAGCTATAAGCTGCCCTGCAGGTGCTGACAGACTTGTATGTCTCTGACTGCAGCCTAGTTTGTCGTGCACATCTTCGTAAAGTTCCTGCTCCACATCCACTTTATTAATGTCTCTCTGCTGAGTGAGCTCCATGTCAGCAACAGCCAGATTTTGTCTGTCTCACACCAACATCAGTTTCTCTTCCCACCATCTCTGGTCAAGTTGTAAAGAGGCTTTTCAGTCAGTATCATGATCAAGTCAAAACTAAACAAATCCCCACAATGGGTCATGTCCTGGTGACACTGTAATGAATGTATGCTGGTTTGTCAGGATCCTGGAGGTTAGTATAGCCTAACTTTGGTTCATGTCTGACCACCCTCCACCACAGTAAAACTCAGAGACACAGTGAAATCTAAAGATTTATTTATTTTGTATTACTTTATGTTCAGATAATTAGAAAACGACAACTCCTTTTCTTTTCACTGTACTCTAGTCTATTAAGTGATAATACAAACAGCTAAAGCAAAACGTGTCTACGTTACAGCTGATGAAACCTGAGTGGTGGCGGTTCTCTGAGCCGAGCCTCCTGCAGGGAACAGACAGTACTGACAGATCATCAAGTGAACCTGTGTCCTCCACCTGCTCCGCCTCTCTGTGGTCAGTCTGGGATGCTTCACCTGGTGCTAGGTGGTGTACACACATCACAACAGCAGACATGTCCCAACATAATGATGTAACATGTAAATGAGTGAAGGTCCCTGAGTCACTGAAAACAAGGAGGCCTGCTATTGGTCACACTCCTGCTGTCTGCCCCACCCACCCTGTGTTTGTAGTCATGTGATCTGATTGTTCAGTTTATAATGAACCAAATGACCCACCATCACAGCTACACTATCAGACTGTGGGACAGCGAGGGGCCCCACAGTCTGATAGTGTAGCTGCGATACTACAACAGAGGGGAGGTCCCAGCTGATGTTCCCTGAGCCAGGTGTGTCCAGACGCTGCAGCAGCTGATCACTGATGATCAGACAGGAGTGGAGGCTGAGTTAGTTCTTCTCTATTCACTGTTCTGTAAACTGATGTGCTCACACTGCTTCTCTTGTCTGACTGAAGTAAACATGTTACAATGATATGTAAAGAAGCAGAGGAGAAGTTCTTCATAAAAACACATCATAAGAACAGGACCGTGATTAGAGCAGTGAGGAGGACAGTACCTGAACACACCTGTACATTAACACCACACACATTCCAGACTGGAGAGGCAGAGGCGCAGCACCACAACACAACATCACACGTGGTTCTTGTTGAGCTAGACTTGGTTATGCTGTGAGCTAACCTCAGTAAAAACTATAGAGCTACAAAGTACATGTGCTTGTCCTGACAAAAATAAACTATACACAGTCATCTTCTCTGCAGTTAGACAGACAGTCTCCTGTCTCTTCTCTGAGGTAGTAAATAAGTAGAAATATCATTAAAGGCAAGTACAGAGGACTATGTTTGACTCTGGAACACAAAACCAGGACCTGGAGTGTGAACCTGGTCCTTCAGAGCTCAATTTCGAACACAGCCCAATCTTCAGTGGTACAAACTGCCTAACTGGTTAAAACTATTTCTAATGATTTTTGCAGAAAGATATATGACAAGGTAGAGGTAGAAAGTTTTACTGAATTATCATGTCAATGTCTGCCACTAGATAAAGAGTTTAGATTCACAAAATCTACCTTTATAGTTTAAATCTAATGGCACAAGTAAGAGCCAAAATAACTAAAAGCAAATAGAAATCACAGAAACCCACATTTCTGCATGTGTGAGGTACAGATCAGATTCATCCTTTTTAAAAATGTCATAAGTGCTTAAACCCAGTCCAGAGATCAGATGCTCTTAGAGAGGCACGACAGTAGCATTTTAAGACATTGGTGCAACACTGAGGCAACACTTTGTGGAATTAAGGCGGGAGAGAGAGTGTCACATGACCAGCTCTCTCTAAACATCTGACATCACTCACAGTGACCACCTTCAGGAGTGGAGCGTCCATCAGTGAAGGCTGCTGGTGTCATTCTTGTCATGCTGCACTGAGACTGTTAAAGGACCAGCTGCTCCTCTCCTGAGCTGGGACATGAGGGGGGGTCCACTCTCAGTCCTACTCGGTCCCACCCCCATCAGAAGCTCCTGTGGTCAACACCAGCAGTAAAAGGACACAGATACAAGTGCTCTGGAAGGCCTTCACTGAATTCATGCTGCATTCAAAGTAGGTCGGTCAGTTACACCTGCTGCTCATATTTTAATGATGTCCCAAGAGCCCTGGGTCAGTTCATGTGACCAGGGCTGCAACTGTGGGACATATGGAATAGGACATGACTGGATATATATATATATATATATATATATATATATGTGTGTGTGTGTGTGTGTGTGTGTGTGTGTGTATGTATGTATGTATGAAATGTATGAATGTATAGATAAACATTTGCAAAGTGCTTGTATGTTCCTCACTATGACACAAGGTGTGAGCAGACAGGTGGACAGGTGAGCTGGAAAACAATGATGGCAGTGACAGTTAGCACTTCAGGTTTTGGCTGCAGGTGATCTAACATTTTTGTTTTACACTTGTAGAACATTTACATTTGTTTTCATCTGGTCAGATAGACATGCGCATCTGCAGTGTGCACGTTGGCTCCTCTGCGACCTAGTTACCCATAACACCTTTCTCTGCATAGATCTGTGGGGAAATTTACAGTATGTTGAGAGAAACATGATGCTGAGTCTCTGATTTCAGGAACATGGACAGTTAGTCACTGAACAGATGACCTACGACCAGGTGACAACACACCTGAGTGAGTGTGAGACAGGGACATCACAGCTCGTGTCTATCATGTGTGGGAGGGGAACTTGTGTCTGTGTGTGTGTGTGTGTGTGTGTGTGTGTGTGTGTGTCTCAACTAAATTGTATGAATATGAATAACACCTCACATTCAGTGTGTGGAGTTCAGGGACACGTGGTGTCAGCAGCATCTCTGTCTGAACTCCAGCTTCCTGCCTCTGTGACTGACTTTGACCTGTAATGAGCTACGATGCTGAGAGTGAAACTTAAGTGCTTTCTAATCTACCGATGCTACAGAATATAGCAAAAAGACAAAAGGTACCTATATTACATGTACAGGTTAACAGTGTAACTGGTGCTGACTGCACCTTCACACATTTACAGGTCTGATTCTGTACATGTTGTTTGATGTGTCCAGCTGCTGCACTGGGACACATCATGACTGGGGGGCTCTTCACTGCATGTGTCATCACGCTGACACTCAATGACAGTGACTGAGCAGCCCCTCCCCTCTGTGTGAGGCTGTTTATGCTCCAGTCAGTCAGCTTTGGTAAGGAGGGTCACCTTTTCTTCAAGGGGGGAAATAACAGTGTTTCTATGACGAGCTAAACCTGAATGACTCAGCACCTGAGACGTGTGACGTGTGTGAAGTGCGTCCACTGTTGGAAACAGGTCTGACAAGAACAGGTAAGTGTTTTGGTTGTAGTGAGACCCTCTACATTTCCTCAAATGTTCAACCTTCCTTTTAAAGTAATGAGGTAATACTGATGAGGTGATCTGTTGTGTTTAACAAAAAACTCCTAAGATTAGCATAAAAAACACAGACAGGCTAAAGTTACACATCTGGTTTACAATACAGATGTTTTGCCCTTTTCATGAAACATGAGTGTTTGTGGGACAGAGCTGCTCACTGCTGAAAAGCCTGGTAGTAGTGAGGTAGGGAGCTGGAAGTGCTCATAGCAGGACTGCTGTAGGCCTGAGGTAGTTGGCTGTGGTTGTGGGCTCCAGGGCCCTGGGGTACGTGAACCTGGGGAGGCTGGAAGAAGGTGAAAGGCCCCGGGGCCTGGGAGGACAGCCCAGTGTTGGAAGATGGAGAGGAAGTGGTGGTGGTGGTGGGTGGATAGCTCATCACTAACCCTCCCATCCCCATGTGGGGGCTGTAGGGTGGCAGGCTGAAAGGCAGGAACCCCAGCAGAGGTCCCAGGTCCATGTTGGTGGAGCAGGACAGCTCGGCTGAGGACACAGCAGGACTCCGGCACAGCAGGTGGGACTCGCCGCCAGAGCCCACGCCTTCACCCAGCACCTCCCTCTGGGGGGAGGCAGAAGTAGAGGTAGAGGAATTGACTGCACTCAGGTGAGGTGGGGGGGCACTCTGCAGGTCCAGCAGGAAGCTGTCCACGTCGGAGCGAGGATATGAGGTAGATCCGTGCTGGTACCTTGTCATGTTGCTGTAGGACTGCTGCTGCGCCGCTCCTGGAGGCTGCAGGTGATGGTGGTGAGAAGATTGGGGGGGCATGTGGCGACCCACACCCATGCCTGAGGACAAGGAGCCCTGCATGAGGCCATGAGGGTGGCCCATCCCAGGGACAGGACTGGCCATGGGGTAGGAGTTGTACATGTCCCTGGAGAATGTCTCCAAGGGCTCCTTGGAGACGGGGACCAGGTCAGAGGTCACAGGGCTGGGCTCCTCCTTCACGGTGCACTGCGTGGCGGGGGTCGGCGTAGCGACAGGGGTACTGGGAGCACAAGGTGGCATCAACCCTGACTCCTGGGCGTGGCTCTTCTTCAAGTGGCGGGTCAGGTGATCTCTGCGGCCAAAGCGTTGAGCACAGCGCGGGCATAGGAAGTCACGGCGCCCAGTGTGCACCACAGCATGACGCCGCACATCCTTACGGGTGTAGAAGCGGCGGTCACACCGCTCACACGAGTACTTCCTCTCTCTCACTGGCACTGTGGCGTTCGTGTTGCCCTCTAATGGAGCTGGCCGGTCTATATGGCTGCCCAGGTGCTCCAGCAGTGACGACGCCCCCTCTGGGCAGGGCAGGCCTGCTGCGGCGCTGTGGGCTGCCACCAGGTGGCGTCTGTAACCCAGCTGGGTGTTATACTGCTTCCCACACTGGTGGCAGTGGAAGAGCTGCCTGCTGGCTGCGTGGCTCTCCTGCTGGGGGGTCTTCAGAGGGTCCTGCTGGTGGAACATGGTCTGGCAGAAGGGACAGTGCTGGCTCTGCTGCTGCACAGGGACTCTGGCTGAGAGCCTGAGAGCACACAGACAAGACTCATGAGTGTTGTCAGAGAGCTCACCATCAGCCTGCAGACCTCTGCTCCTTAACTCAAAGGACTAAAATCAGTGCTAAGTGCTGCTTGTTGACTGCTGGATGGTTTCTGATGGCGATGACTCGTGGTCTGTCCTGCCTCACTGGGGCAAGCCTGTTTCCAGCACTTGGTTTCTGTGACAGCAGGTGCCATAGCAACCCCACAAGGGGAGCAGTGATGAGGAGCTCCGGAGACTCTGAGTGGACCTGTGTGTTTCTGAGGAGAGGTCTTGTGTGGATTCAGTCAGCTTCAGTATTCACAGACCCTGAAAGCCTCAGTCACAGCAGCAGAATCACAGCAGCAGCTCAGCATCTCCGCAGACCTGCAGACCAGAACACACCGTCACTCTGCGCACTGCGCAACAACAACAACAACCACCATATCATAACTGGAAAAACTACAGACACAGCGCTTTTGTTTTTTTATTTTATGTTTTCTCTTCACTATCAACAAGCTGCTGCCAGGGTCGATGTCTTACTGCACACTAGCTTTTCTAAAACATTACATAAACATGCTTTGTGAAATTATTATTACGATGAGAAAATATCTATCCATCTATCCATCTGTCTAGCTGGTTAGCTAAGTTTTTTAAATTAATCTTTTTATTTGTTTTTCTCTTAGATTTAAAGTTCAAGAAAGTCCACTGTTAAAAAGACAGTTTTTTTTTTAAGTTCAATAAAACTTTTCTCCATTTAATTCCATTCATAATTGTGCTTTGGCCTGTTGAATTGAATTGACAGAGAGAGAGACAGAGATATTGGG
>NW_019525414.1:1342413-1350862 GCF_002814215.2 Seriola lalandi dorsalis | reverse complement strand
GGGGGGGGGGGGCATCACTGTTCTCTGTTCCTGAGATTGACAGAACAGAAGGTTTTAAACCTTCAGGGGTGTCAAACCTGGACCCTGTGGTCTCAATGTTGGTAGCTCCGCCTCCCTCCAAAATAAAGAGATTTACTTTTTAATGCTGTCAACCTAATGGTGTATTAACATATAAGATCTGAATTTACATTCAGAAATGTATTTACATTTAAATCAAACTATGTACAAAAGAACTCAAACTTTAAGAAATGATCCTGTGTTATAATAACTTACAAGTTAATATCAAGTTTAATGTCACTATGGTTACATAGATTCACCTGTCCTGAAATTCAACTTATACATCGACTTATCCACCATTTTATATTTACTCCTGCAGCAACCTGACTCCTAGCAACCTGACTGCTAGCCTACAGAGGACAGGAGCCAGAGTTAGCTTGCTAGTTAACGCTAGCTAACATGGTTAAATAACATCACTTGACAATTTTCTGGTGGCATCAGGTACCACTGATATTCTCACATGACGTGAGCCTTCAGATAGCCCCAGCCCTTTTAGCCAATCAAATGCTAGCATGCCTAAATTAACTGTCTTGGAGACGTAGCCTCTTGGAGGGCACATTGTAATGATCTAATGTGGCTTCAATCCAAACAGTGCGAACAAATTCACTCAAATATTTGTAGGGACATTTCTGTCCTCCCAACATATTGGTAGGGACATGTCCCTACCGTCCATATGCAAACCTACATCTTTGCTGTGAACCCCTCACTATAATCTATGATGTTTAAAACAGTAACCTCAGATCAGAATCTGTTGTATGTGTCAGATATTCTGTGTTTTATTTCATATGGCAGATTGTTGGCGTCATGGTATAAACAGGATCCACATGGATGATTGTATCAGATTACAATAATGGAAGGTACAGCTGTTATCCCTTACATGCCTGCTACATATATGATTCATATTTCATATCTTCTTCATTGAACAGGGACACTGCACATGAGCTGTTTATCTGCAGTTTCTTGTTCTTCTGTCGCTCTGATAATTATCATTAACACTGAAAACTGTTTTCACACAATAGAAACTGAACATTTTACTTTTATTTAATGTCTCTTAATGTAAAAACCAAAATCAGATTTGATGCATATGATTGAAGCCTGATGCTCCTGGAGATATATATATATATATATATAAATAAATATATATCCAGGAGCATCAGGAGCATTTATACACACATAAATATAACATTTATGGATTTAACTGGATTTAATGTTGGAGAATGTTAATGTTTAAAACCAGTTCAAATCAATAATGATGCTTTAAATAAATAAATCAATACCCCAGCAGCATTAGGCCTGACGAGGCTAACTCCCGGATCATGGACTTTATAACGACTGTACATGACTTTTACAACACATACATGTTGTCTTCTAAATGTCTAATGAACATATTAACCATTTTATTAATTAAACATGGAGGTGAAGTTTTCTTACAAATCAGGCTATATATATTTATAGATGCATGAATACAGATTCAGGGGTTTCATTTCTAAATGCTGTTGCTGGTCTGTGGTTGATGTATGAAACACTGTTTACTTGACCCTGTACGATGGCATATTAGAGCTGTTATAGGTAAAAAGAAATATGGAGCTGGGGGAGGTGGGGTGATATTCTGAGAAAAAAAACTCAGAAATTCTTTAGGTTTAACTCTGTGTTTTCAGTCCTACGACTGCAGTTCACTTGTTACTGGGGTAAATCACCATGGTAACTGATGCTGAACTCCTAACCTGCTCTGGATCAGATCAAAACCTGTCAACAGCCAAACTACTGACCAATCAGATACCTGGAAACATTAAGTCATCAATTCTACGGGATCCTGACAGGGACAAAAGACTGAACAATTAAGTGATAAATAATAATGAGCAGTAGATATTTATATAAATCATTGGAATTATTTTCCTGTTTGCGTCTTTCCATGTTTCAACTTTGGTTTTAAAACAGAGCCTCTAACAAACAGTAGAGTTTATCACTAAAGAACTACATAATAACTATTCTAGCTTCATTTGACCTGAACATAGATTCTTGAATCGACAGGATTCCTGAATGATGAAGCTTTTACTCTCTTCATCATCACTGCAGCTCAGAATAACATTAAAAATAAAACTAAACCAACAATGATTCACAGATTGTTAATTATTTCCATCATTATAAATGAACATTTCAGTCAGACTGACTCATCAGACATCAGCTACTTCTCTCCTCTTTTCTTTCTCTCCTCTCTTCAGCAGAAACAGTCTGACATTAACTTTAACTTTTATCTGCTTCACATGTTCATAACAGTTTGTTCATCATCAGACTGAAGAGCGAAAATACTCAGTAAGAATTTAACGATAATTCATGTTCTTATTTACAATATATCCTCAGTCTGACCTTAATAATTATAACTTATTTCTAGTGTTTTTTTTATTCTAGTCATGTGATCATATTGTTTACATTTGATCTTGTTGAATGAGACTTTTTGATGTCCCTATAACAGAATTTATTTAATTAACTTATACTACTATTACTCTGACGATGTTGCTCATAATTAACAACTCCACCTCTTTCACATGAACACACTTCGTCCAGCTCATTAGAACCAGTAGTTATAGTACGAGGAGAGGATCAAAGAGTGGGAAACACATGGACACTCTCATTCTGGGCTATAATCAATACTGCACCATAAGCTAAGAGTAGACCACATGTAAGATTCTAGTTTACATGTTGTTTGTGAAACAGCAGAGTTCTCAGACTGAGTGATAACATCTACAAACTACATGCTCATTTAGAGAAACAATAAAATATCAGCAGAACAGGGCAGAGCACGTCAGGAATCTACGGTCTGTGAGTGACCAAAACAAACTTTCTCCTCAGAATATTACCCCCCCCCTCCAGCTACATATTTTTGGCTCTAACACACTGTTGACACTTTTAACACACAATTGACACAATTAATATAGGACAAAGTGATTTTGCCAGATTCACCAAACCATCAACTCTCCACATGGTTCACTGCTGTTGGAGTGTAAAAATAACATTAACCTTTGTGATTACAGAACGTACGAGAACATCAACCCCCTGAGAGAATGTATTATTGTTATTTACTTCCTTTCATGTTAGTCAGCCATATTTACTAAAACACGTCTCTCTATAATGAATTTGTTAATCCACATGTGTTGCTCTGGTTAGTATTCAATAGTTCATGGTTATGAAGTAACATGTCAGCCAATCATTGCTGTGCTTTAATACAATGGAGCTGTGTGGCTCACAGGAATCAGGCTTTTATGCACACACAGTACTAGTTTGTCCTTTTAACTACATTTAACCTGCCAGCTCAAATGGTTCAGCTGGTGTAATTTTCTCTGTAAAGATTAAACTGATTTGCTCATTAAATACAAATTAGGCTCATCACATCAACATTTTAGTCCAGAGAGAACATCAGGTATTTACTGCTTCCATTTAAAATGTAACTCTGAACCGGGCCATGCTTCAGAGCGAGGACCTGTACTTTCAACAGTTGTTTTAATTAGCATAATTTGACTTTAATAATATTTACATAGAAGACTTTTATTTTAAGGTGGCCTGTTCTTCTACTGTGGTTAGTATATTCACTGTTTAAACACATTCACCACCGCTGGAAGTTTCCGTGCCATTAAAGCAGAAAGCAGCAGAAGCAACACGGTTACTACAGGGTGAGGTGGATGGAGCTGGTAGTGCCATCTTGTGGGTCCGCAGCATGGATCTGCCATTAAACTTTAATACCCCCTTACTCTGCGTGAACTTTGCTTTGAGTGAAGTGACGGAGGAAAAACGTTTTGTAGGATAAGGAGAGGGAGAAACTCCAGCAGGCTGGTGGTACTCGGCTGAAGTGACGAGGTCTAAACTGGTAGAAACTGGTGGGACATGGTCCCTACTAGACCGGGCTACATTTTACTGCTAGCTTGGCTGCGTCCACAAAATTCGGCAGCGGAGGTGAAACCGGGTTTCGAGCCTGTAGTGTAGAGAGTACTACCCTGGTTTTACATCGAGGAAAGCGGCTGAGCAGCGGCGGAGTGGCGCTGGTTGGAGTTAGATAGTTAGTCGAGCCAACGTGCTGTTTAAAAAACAAAAGATGAGCGGTTCACTAAGTTGTGTCGGAGTTTGTTACGGGAGCTAACTCCTGTCTTTCACCGAGCAGGGTTACACTCCGGCACGGGCCGGCTCACACGGAGTAGAAGCTACCTACCGATTGTGCCTCGGTCCCTCTCTTCGTCCGGCCTCCATTCCATCTCCACATCGACATTTTTTAACAAATTTTAAAGATGTTTACTGGAGTGTGGGCCTGGACTACTGGGCGCCGCGCTGGAAGCCATGCATTCTGGGAGAGTGACGTCACACCCCGGGCTCAGAGGAACTCCAGCAGCAGTGTCGGGATGTTGGAGCGCTGCTTGCATGGATGTATTACTATTACTATGTAGTACTATTGTGTATGGGGTATTTGGCAGAGTATTATTTAGTTTTCCAATGTTTTCAGACCACAGAATGAAGGCGCACTAACATGATGTGCTTCATTAAGTGTTTTACTTGACTTGGTGGGATAATATTGTGTTGATCCTACATATGTATTTTTACAGCAAATACAAAAACTCTGCCAACTCATACACAGGCAGGTTGTATCGTGACAGTAGCAGAAAAAAAATAACCTGGAGACATGGTACTGGAGTGGTACTGATGTAGAAGAAGGAAGAGGATATGGGCCATGTGTGAACTTTTTTTTAGAATTCTGACTTTAAAAGTATAATGTGTAAGTATGTGCTACTAGCTCCACCTCCATAGGGGGCAGCATTTCACCTCTTCTCCCCTGTCCAGTTAATTATATTGTTTCCCCATGTTCCTTATAATTTATTATTTACATATGCATTTATTGTTGATAGTTAAAATAGTTGAAAGCACTGAAACTAATTATGAATACTTGTAATGCAAACAGTATGTTTTTATTTACCTATAAAAATGTGAAGGCAAGGGGATACTGCATGACACATGGGTGTCAGGCTACAGCAGCATGAGGAAGGGATGATGACATCATCACAAAGGCAGAATCAGAGAATAAGGTTTATTGTCAGGTAGGTTTTTAATTAAAAGATATTTGGCTTGGTGTTTGGTGAAGTATCCAATAAACATATTAATAGGAAATAACAATAAAAAGGTAAAATACTGCAACAGTCAAAAAGATAAACACACATAGATACACATATTGAAAAGATAAAACAATGAAAAAAAACTATGTACAAAAGTGTTGACAAAACTGCTGAGCAGGATGTGCAAAAGATCACAGTATAGACAATATCTGTTCTTCATGTGGTCATTCTCATATGGATAAAGCTAAACTTTATCACATGGAGTTTGTTGGATTACTGCAAACTCAATCCCACTACTGTTCTTCTCAGGTAAAACAATTCTTATTATTCCACAATTTTTTGACTCGTATCTCCTTCAAGGTGCTTCAACAAAAGAAATTCAAACTTTAAAAATGTTCGGCTAAATTATAGAATTATTGGATGTATTCAGTTTTTTGATATATTTCATATTCTGTTTTTCTGATATTTTTCTCATAAAGGATGTTCAAAATCTCCAGTTTTCCACAACTTTACAATTACACTTATAAACAACAATCCATCACCAAGTTTTGTAAAGTCCACTGGACTGTTAGAATTACATAAAAGGACTGTTAAAATTACATAAAACTCATCCCTTGTAAGGGGCGATTCTGGAGCCCGGTGTGGCCCTAGGCAAAACATTGTCAGGGGACTCTTCCTATCAGCATTCATCTCCATTTTAAGGCTTTAAATGGCTTTACCCCCAATTACATATCAGATTTATTGACAAAGTATGTGCCCAACCAAGAATTTAGATTTGTGGAAGGAGGTCTGCTGGTCATCCCAAGGTCAAGGTTTGTGACCAGGCTTTTGATTAGATCCCACTACTCTCTGGAACTCTCTCCTGGCTGAGATCAGACATTGTAACTCATTTACTTCTTTTAAATCTGTTCTTTACCTAGCCTTTGATAATGTGTTTTATTGATATTATTTTATCCCTGATTATTGTTTTCACATTTTTTATTGCCTCTCTTATTGTCAGATCCTTTTGCATAATGTTGATATATGTTTTTAATGCTGTTCTATTATGCTCAGGCTCTTTGGCCTTCTCTTTTATCTGGTTTGTATTGCTATGTAATAAAAGTTATTATTGTTTTAATATTATTGTGTAATAAATAATCTGACACCAGTGAAAAATGTACAACTTTTATAATATTCCAAATGAACCATAAAAACCGAAATAAATAACTAAACTAACTAACTTCTACGTTGTCACATTGTAAATAACCCACATCATATAAGGCCAGTGCTCGTCAACACATAAAGCCCAATAGGAAGGTTTCCTTCTGAGCGTGTTGGCAGCTTACAGATTCTCTCTTTAGATTTGGGGACAATGTAAAAAACCTTCAGGTACTTTTTTCATTAAAGCAGGTGAAGACATATCATGTGACTTTTTGGACAGACAGACCTGGTGGGGGGAGTGGGGGGGGCAGAGCAGCAGCATGTTCAGTCGATCAATCCTCAGTCAGACAAAGATGTGAGTGAGCTTCTTTTTTTTCTAAATGGGGCCCCTTTAGGGAGGTTTCCTCCAGATGTCACTGCAAATCCTCCATTGTTTGTCCATCGTGTTGTTTAAAGGGGTAAGAGTCGTATTTTGAGGCATTGCTGTGGAGTAAAGTTTATCAGCCCTCAGGGTAATAGCCTGTGGCCCCAAGCAGTTGCCTTCCTGTTCACAAGCTGACACTATGTATCACACCACACACACATACCTGAACAATCACATACACTGAGCATGAGTGAGCTGCTGTAAACAGAGAGTAGATTGTCTACTCTGCAGTTGATTAGTTGCAAAAAATACTACAAACGAGGAAAGAGCAAAGACAGCTGCAATTTTAAAATGCGGAATTTAACTGAACAACAGCTGCTACAAAGACAACAAGGTCAGTAACACTTGTAATTCATTATCCATGTCGCCACACAACCCCGGAGTCTTCAAACTATAACGGGGACATGAGTGTTTCCAAAAGTCTCTGTTTTCAGTGCTCAAAAACTCCAGAGTCATGTGGACGGAGGAGGAAACATAGTAAAAGAGATGAGTTTTGAAAATGTGTAGTGTGGAGGGAGCCTGAGCTTCTGTCCTTTGTGAGCTTGACATAATTGTTTTATGTTAAATCAACCATTTTTTTTATTTTTGAGTTAAATTTACTTAAATTCATAAAGTCTATACACCCTAAACATTTCTAGGCCCATTAACAACACGCACATTGTGCACTTTGCTTATATTTAAATAGTTGACTATACAACAGTTAGTTCCAACCAAGTAATGTGATTGGACGAGAGGCATGCCATGAGTGCTGATATAGAGTACAACAGCACAGGGACTTCTAACTATGTATCACTCGGATTTACAGATGTTCTATTAACCATTAATCAGTGTCACATTAACGTTCGTTATGTCTCTTAGATTGTAACAAACTTTGCAAAGATGAAAATATTTCCAGAAATAACATTTGAATCAAATGATGTCTGGTCGTCAGAGGATGAAGGGAAGAAGCCTGGATACTTCACAACATACATTATCTCAAGGCACTTTCAAAATAGAGCAGGTCTAGACCTTCTCTTTATAATATCATATACAGAGACCCAACAGTTCCCAGCAGGAGCAGCAGCAGGCGACAGTGGCAAGGAAAGACTTCCTTTTAAGAGGCAGAAACTTACAATGATAGCAATATTAATAATAGAGATAGTAGCGGCAGTATCAGCAACAGTAATGTAATGACAACTAGTGCTCCTACTGATAAAATAGTTATGACAGCTGATAATTAATAATTATCATTATTAATCATAGTAAATTTGAGCAGGTTTAGCAGCAGCTGTTGAACAGGATCATGGGGCAGTAGGTGGTTTGCAGTTGCAGATCCAGACTCTACAGCTGCAGCTCTGGAGGAGGGAGGACCTGCAGAGAGGAAGAGGAAGGAGAGAGAGAGGCTCACAGCCTGGGCGCTTCATGTGGTTGAGGGGAAAAAACAAACTGTTAGAGTGATGCAGTGATTTTCAGAAAGTTTACAGGGATGTCGTCGGCAGGACAACCTGGACTATACTGTACTGAGTTTACTGGTTTATTGAGACTGAGGCCCAACCGCCAGTGGTAGGATGGCAACAGGTACAAAGCCTGAGTTTGTAAAAGAGTAAGAAGCTAACTGAAAGTTAAGGCATAAAAACATATTTTAAGTTTAGATTTGAAAGCCTGAATGGAGTCAGACAGTCCGACATCAGCAGGGAGGTTGTTCCAGAGCAGAGGGGCCTGATAGGAAAAGGCTCTGCAGCCTGACTAATCAAAC
>NW_019525414.1:1274975-1342393 GCF_002814215.2 Seriola lalandi dorsalis | reverse complement strand
CTTTTGATTAGAGTTTTTTCCTCCTCCTGGAGAGGTTTTGTTTCTCTGTTTTCAGAGTTAGTGTCTAGGATTTTATAGCCATTTGGTTATCACTCTGTCTGAGTTCTCAGGAGAATTCAATAAAAGCATCTTGTTATTCTAAATCTCTGCATCTGAGTCCTGCTTTGAGTCTCGGCCTGACATTTTTAGGTTGATCTTCAATATTTAATGTTAAAATAGCATAATTGTTAAGCTCAATGATTGTGCACATATGTATACATGTTATAGTTATTTGAACTTAAAATATCTGCTTAGTTGTTTAATGTTTGTTTGAAAAGTCACTAAAAAAGTCTGTTTACTTTACAAAACGCAAACACAGAGTTAGAAAAATGAAGTTAAGCTGAACACAAAATGTTTTACAGTCTGAACATAGAATTGCCACAACTGTCTGTGTTGTAGTTCACTCTACACACATCACTGACATACTTTAGTACAAATTTGTCAAAGAAATGTTAAATTTGAATGTTGAGTGCAACTTCCATTTTTTTGTGTTTGTGTAACTTAAAATCTTGGAGTAGAGACCATTTTCAAGATGGCACAACACAAGTGTCAGCTAGTTTTCCTGTTTTTTCCCCACAGCTTTTCAGTTCACTATGTGTGCACACTTTTAAAATCATGTTTCCACACTGTCTCAACAAGATGAACATCAAACTTGTGGCTTTCTTGCTACTATCTGGACTGTTTTGCACTGTGGTCAGGGCAGCTGGTGTTCAGCCATGCAGCCATTGTTTACACCAGAGATCAGCTGGCGACACTAACCCAACACTAGAGGGATTACAGAGAGTGTAGCAAAGACATGACTAACTGGGCTGATGATGGTGCAACCCGGGACACGGGCAGTAAGGACATGGAGCTGCTAGCTGTTAGCATGAGGCCTTACAACCTAACAAGGGAATTTGTCACAAGCTATCGCAATAGCAGTATACATCCCTCCCTCTGCCCACACTGACTCAGCTACAGTGACGTCATCCACGCCACCATAAAAACATGTAAAACCTTGGACAACAGGACACTGGACTACAACTCCCCTCATCACCCCCGACAGGTTACAGTAATACTGCCCTAGAGAATTATGTCCATATGGTCTCATATATTATATTTCAGTCTGGAGACAGTAATTCAGCCATTTTGAATCTGGCTTTCACAGAGAAACATGGTTTGATCATAAGTGAAAGACGTAGACGATGCTGGATTTTACTTTCCAAGTTGTTACTGAAAAATGAACAATAAATTATTATAGACTGTGTATGTAAGTGTGACAAGATGCATAATGTTAACACAAACAATTGTAAACCGGAAGTAAAAACATTCAAAGCACTGAGTCCTGATTATAATAAAAAACAATCTTTAATTTTGTTTCATTTAAATACAATTTTCACTTGATTCATGATACTCTGATTTAAACAGTGTCTTTTAATTTACTGGATGATTAGGGGAGTTTATCTACAGTCACTGTATAAACATATTAATTCTTTGTCTTGTTTTTTGTCATAATCTCTGCGTCATTCAAAATAAATAAACCAATATTCATGAATTTCTCCAGCAGTGTTAATACGCCAAGAACTAATTCAACACTCATTGAACAGGGATGACTTTGTTTTGTATTTTGTCATCTCACCATCCCATAGATGACTCATTCAAGTGAAAGATGTTTCATGTATAATTTCAGTATGTTATGAAGTAATCCTGATAGAAGCTGAGGTCGGACATATTCAGTTCACTGTGAGGGAAACGAAGCAGAACAGCTCTGATGTAGACATGCTGACCCACAGGCTACACAGCTACTGTGGATTATGGGGTAAGTGAGGTTAATTAATTTCTCCCAGGGCTCAATGTAATTTGAGCTTCAGTAGCCTGACTGATGAAAACAAGCCTCTGGCTTTTTTAGAATACGACATTGGCAAGCCTCCAGAATTTGTTTCATGTTGTTTTGTTGTATGTTGTTTTATGTTCTACTGTATTAGTTCATCATTTGCACTTACTAGCTCTAATGTGGGGGGTTCAATTAAAAAGTGCATTCCACATTTTCATAATGGCATTTAATTGATATTCTAATGGAAAACACAACTGTTGACACAGAACAAAATCAGCAATCCTTGTGTTGTGTATGGAGGATTTGGGGATTCTCTGATTTCTAGCTTTAAGACGGATAATAGAGACTTAACTGTCCTTGGGCACATGCATAACATATGTGACATTAAAGCCTTTTATTTAATCTAAATTGCTTTCAAATGAATAAACTGCATGTTCATGAATGTTGTGATTATTATTTATTAGTATCTTGAACTTCATGCACAGCTGCTGTTGGAATTTTACCTTCACTTTCTGCTGTAGTTCATGGATTTGAGCTGCAGCTTATTCATTTTGAACGTTCCTTCACTCTGAAGTCTATAAATTTTGTGGACTCCATTTTTGCTGGTTTACTCTTTCCTTTCCTGTGTGTCCATGAGACAAAGCGGCAAAACTTGACAGAGCACCAAATTTCTCTGCCCAAATCAACTACCTGGTACCAGAGGTAAGTCTGCCAGCGTCTGAGGTTTTGAGTTTACTCTAAAACATTGATCTTGTTTTATTTCCTGTTACTCAGCACAAATTTGAGATCCCAGATAAATTTAACTAAATTTTTGCTGTTTCTGAATCCCTGAAAGTAATATTTTTGTTGAATGATATCAGACACTGAAAGAAGAGCTTTTGTCAACGTCTGTGTTCAGATACAGACGAGAAAACTCTGTGCAAAACTCAGTGCTCAAAGTTCCCACACAGTTTGTGACACTGAAGTTATAAGTACTAATTTTGACCTTTTTTGAAACCTGAATCTGATTAGACAATGACAGTCCAATCAGAGGGCAGGTGGTTGCTGTTACCTTAATCTCTGCTGCTGCTGCTGGCGTCCATCTTGAAAATCTGCTACAGCTTTAAGGATCTGCGCGCAGATAAAGGCAACAGAGCCACATGCTCTCTGATTCGGCTTCTGTCTGTGATTGCACTGTCTCACATTGTGGGATTTTGGAGCACCAAGTTTTACAGTTTTCTGCTCTGTATCGGTACAGAGCACACCTTCAGTGTCTTTGTACCTCACCTCTAATGTCATTTGTTCAGTTTTATTCACAAAGGCGTTTTTCTTTTTACAAATGCAAATCTTGTTCACACTTTATTTTACTGTAGACTAATAAGGTGTAACAAGACCTTTATATGAAGTTAGACTGAACTAGAAATAATATGTTCTTTGTTAGACAGTAAACACACATTGTTATATCCCAATTAGACACCATAAGCTACACGTAAATTATGGTGTAATTAGAAACAACATATAATTCCATAGTAGATCCAAAATAAACAATACTTAGACACTATTACACAAAATTCTACTCTAATTAATAAATATACTATTAGACACCGTTTCACAAGATCATTGTCTAATGAGAAATAAAATACAATGTCATATCCAATTCAAAATATGCTAGTTAGATGCTATTCTACAAATGATGCTGTTGAATACTTCCATCATGGACCTATGGTAGCTTCATTAGACAGCTTTAATTAAAGGAATGTAAGGCCATATTATATCAGGCATATATTATTTGGTCTTTATCGTTTCACTTTCTTACCAATCATTTGTTGCTCATTAGAAGAAAACTATACTGTAAACTTAAGTCAAAGCACATCGGGTCACATCTGGGCGCTCCTTCACCCGTCCATTGTAGATTGAGCGTTGTCCACAGTCCCGTGCAGATTGTAGGTAGTGATCATTTCTACTACTATAAATCCCAAACATTAGGCTATTGAAGCTGCCAACATTTTGCATCTTTATTTCCCACTGTCAGACTCTTATTCAACACCAGTTAGACACCTATTAGACGCTGAATAGATTCTTATAGACTGTCTTAGAGGGTAATTTGCGACCCATTACAACAGAACTATCGTAAACTGAAGTGAAACTGAAGTCAGTAAAGTGATAAATCTGACAGAGTTGTTACTGAAAAGTTCCTCATGACTTCATCATTATACTTTACAACAAGTCAGACACAGCAAGTTTCCAAACAAGTATTTTAATCACAATATTCAAGCCAGGTATATATGATCACATTAGTGATGACGATGCATTAAAAAAATAAATGTAATAAACGGCATAATCTGCAAAAGACAAGCTGCTGTTTCTGACGACCTCTCGTTTGAAATGTTTCTGTCCACTGAGTTGATGTGGTCTGTGAAGACTCAAACTTCCTGGAGTTTCATTCTGACCTATGTGTCTTCCACATGTCTGACCCAGTTCCTGTTCCTCTGAAATAGTTGAGGGTTCTGCTTCCTTGTTCCTCCATGTAGATGTTTGCCACAATGAGCCCACATCACTGCCACGCTTCAGTCTGTAGAGCCCCTGTTGCACTGGAAGAAGGTGGCATTCAGACAGAGGTCCAGCGGTTCTGGGTAGGGGTTGGATCTATTGTGAAGGGCGTTGTCATGTAGCAGGTGTTGCCTTGGTTTCTACTGCCTGCATGGTTGGTCTGTATGTAAACAATGAGGTCACATGTAGGACACCTTGGGTTCATCTGGGTCCAGATAGTCCAGACTACAGAGAGAAAACAACAAGTAAAAACAGATGCTTCAGTCTTATGTAGGAGGTGTGGGGGGCTTTCACATCTTTGTGCCCAGGGACCCATAACTTTCAATTCTGTCAACGTTTATTATTTTTAATCATTTGACATGATATGAAATGGTGTTTTTAATTATTTTTCTGTTACATGTAAATGTTCTGTTTTTGTTGTTTTATGTTCAATAGAAAATAGATGTATAAATAATCAGAAAGCAGAATGACAATAATTTGATATTATCAGCTATAAATTTATAATCCAGAGTTTCTTTTAACAGAGACAGTAATTTGACAATTGTCCACACTTGCATGCTACAAAGCACCACTATTAAGTATTCTACAACATTGAAACATTAAAAAACTGAATACTAACATTAAACTAAATGGCAGCTGAGGTTCTCCAGCCATATTGCAGTGGTGCTCTCCTTATCCTACTGTCACAAATCAGAGAAGACCCACACATATACTGAAGTTTTCAGGCAGATCAGAGTACAGTCCTTTCCCAAGGTCAAAACCAAAAATCCAGACAATCAGGCAGAGATACAGAGGCATCAGGCAAAGGCTCAAATCAGGTAAACAGGCATAGGTCAAAAATCCAAAAAGGGAATACATACAATCTGGCAAACAACAAAGGTAAACTTACTGGTATAAGTACAGAGGGGTAAATGAGCAAACAAGCAACAGGCGTGTGGCAGAATGAGCAGGCTGGCAGCTGATAGGCTGCCAGATAATACAAGGGGCGTGCCAGTGGGCTTGGACGGTGTACTGGTGGGAAAGGCTTGCAGGTGCTGACTAGAGAATGAGCAGAGGGGTGTATGCAGGAGAAGCAGCAGGTGGGTGGAGTTTAAGAGGAGCAAGAAGCTCCAGCAGTGTCCATGACTTTCAGCCACCAACACACTTCCAATTCACTGTACTGTGGTTAAATGTACAGGCCGCTGCCTGCTTCAACAGCTGAGAGAGAGCTGCACTGTAAAAAAAAAAGAAAAAGAAAATACTGGAAAATAACAGAAAATAACTATTTCATGAAAATACAGTAAATTTCCATAATTAAAATACAGTTTATAGCTTTAATTTTACATGAGAGTTTCCATATTTCTTTGGCTTTTTAATGTTTTATATGGAATATTTACACATGTAAAAACAGTGAAATTACCTCCAAATGTGGTCGAACATTGTTATAATTCAAATAATAAGGCTTAAAATAACAGAAAGTTACTGTTATTAGTTGGTTTTTATGATATCATTTTACATAAAAAACTTTTACTAAACTATTAAATCACATTTGATACCTCACATAAAAACGTGATTTATGTTCAACTGTTGAAAAACAAGGTAGCAGGTTAAAATTGCAACAATCCAGTTAATTTTCAGTCATATCAAACATAAATTGAGTTTTTAAATGTAATTTTACATTGATTTCTTGGATATTTTACAGACCTTTACTGTTAATAAAGTATTTTATTAGGAGTATCTTAGCCTGTTTTGGTAAAAACCCAAAGACCTTTGGTTATATAACACTATCTTACACTAATAAAAACGTCAATGAAAAATACATACAAGGCAAAAGTTGTATGTAATATTTCAATGACCAAAAAGATCATGAACAGTATAACTTAACTAATGTAACTATGACACTTTGGCCTTGAATGCAATACGTCCTAGCATGCAAAATCAGGCACCGCGTTTTTCTCACAACACTCAAGAGCCACTGCACAGACGATGTCACTCCAAAGAGGAGGAAAAAAATGGGAGTTGCTGCAACCATAACATTGACTTCCACAGCAAATTTCAACCTCAGCAGCACCTGTGGCTGTCAAATGTTGGAGAAAAAAATATTGTCCACAGAATGGCGATACGTTAGTCTATGAACCAAACAATCAACTGACAGAACCAGCTATAAGTTACTTTAGAGCTAACGTTAGCCTAATGGTAACTTATCTGGACGCAGCTAAAATGCTAATCAATTTACCCTTCAGTAGCAATTGAAAACAACACCTGATAATCTAAATAATTCCAGTCATAAAATGTTTTTACCTTGTTAAACTTGATTTTGAATTGGTGAACAAGATAGCCCATGAGTTTTGGAGTAGAGCAGAATGCAGTGAGGTCGAGGAGGTGAGGCTGATTGCCATGCACTGATTGGAAAGATGCAAATGTTAATATTTGAATTAGGCGCCTTTCTGTCTAGGGTCTGTACTCAAATTTGAAATGCATATATTTATTACAACCCGTTTTCCAAACATTGACTTTACCTTAAACGGTAATGGGGAAAAAATCTGAAAATACAGACAGAGAACAGGTATTATTTCAAGACTGTTTAGTTGCACTTCACAAAATGTGTGTGACGAGTGACGAACTGTGAAGAGTTGATTATTAGGAAAACAGAGTAGCCTACATTTAACGGCCACAAACTGTAAATATTTTTTTTCAAAAAATAAATGCAAAATTTATAGTGTTAGCTGTAATATATTACGGCATATATCTGTTATCAACACACGGTTAGTAAACTTAACAATGACATGCAAAAATTACATTATATTAAAAGATATTTGTAAATTACCAAACAAATCTCAGTAAAATTACAGAACAAATACTTCTTTAACTGTTAATTGTCAAAACAATACATTTTCTTTAAAAAAATGGAAATTTCATCGTTATTCACAGTTACGGTGTTTTCATGTTATTTTACATTTGACATGTTAAATCACAGTCTATTTTTTGTAATTTTATTAATATTTTCCTGTATTTTAAAAAATCTGTAAATGTAATTGTAATTATGAGAAAGAGCTGAGATAGAGCTGAGAGAGCTGGGAGAGAGCTGAGAAAGAGCCGAGAACGAGCTGAGAGAGAGAGAGCTGGAGCCGTTTAAGTGGCTGCAAGCAAGCTGCAAGAGCTGTCAGCAATCACATTGCTTTTTCTTCAGGAGATGCTGTTGTTTTGATTGAATGCATTAAACCAACATCACATTATTCATGCTGTTGTGGTTGTGCATGTTAAGATAATGCATCCACCCAAACACAAAGGAGGCAACTGGAGTTTGATTTGTGCTGCTGTTGCAGAATTACACAGGAAACAGCCTTAAACTGTTTTTCTCAAAGGCCCTGGTTACTCTGTTACTCAGTGTAATCCACAGAAGTCTTTGGTTCAACTGCAGAAATCTAACAGACACCTGTCTCCTCCACCTAGACGAAGAAAAACAAAAATCTGCATGGATAAATACCAGAATTATTATAACATAATACATAATGCATCAGTGAGTAGGACAATAAGTAACAGCCAATGTATACACACACACAGACACAGACACAGACAGACACACACACACACACACACACACACACACACACACACACATATATATATATATATATATATATATATATATAGATATATATATATATATATATATATATGGGAAGCAGATTATATAGTGTTTGTATGCGGAGGGCTGGACGTTGTTTTGTTGCATTCCTGCGGAGCGTTTGACCTTTGACCTGGTTGTTGCATTCCAGAGAGGCTTGTTCTGCAGCTGCACCACAGCCAGCGCTGCACTCACACTGCTGCTACGCTACAGAGAGACGATGTGTGCTGAGCTCGTTTAGACAAAGCACTGGACACAGTAGAGAACCGTCAGAGACGAGTAGACACCAGAGAATCGTCCCTAAGCTAACTGGACCGTCTTGTCTTGGGTCTGCATAGTTAAACCAGAACGTAGTTAGCCATTTTGCTAAGCAGCTAAACCGCCATCGTATTGAGGTTGCTTTGTAGACACACAGCAGGCTAGCCGCAGACACCAGTGCAGAGGAAATGAAGGACAAACAAAAGAGAAAGAAGGAGCGGACCTGGGCTGAGGCGGCTCGCATGGTAAACACTCTCTTTTGCGCATTAAACCAGCTGCATGTAGGTGATGTATGTTTACATGTGAAGTAATGGATCCAGATGTGTTGTTGTGTTTGAACATTCTCCTCACGACCACAGCCTGAGCTCTGCTGTAGCGTTAGCACCAGCTAGCTACTAACCTCGCAGTGCTAGCCTGGACAGCCGACACGCTGTTTAAATGTTACCGGGAGGTCACATTTTACATTTGCTGCTTGTCTTTCAGGCTGCTAACATAAAAAGCTACGCAGCGCTGGACGTCGATGCTGGTTAGCACGCTTACAACTACATCTGCTGTTTGAGCTCTTTGTTTGCTAGGCAGCAAATTAGCTAGTGCTACGCTAATTATCATCTGAGCAACCCGTGTAACCCAGGACATATACAGGCTCTATGATCAGTTTACACACTTAGTGTGAACAAACCAGTCAGTAAAAAGTGTCGCTGTGAAACCAGTGGTCTTACAGTAACGGCTAACGTGGTGTAACAGTAGCTAGCTATGGTTGTTGACTGAAATGCACGCTAACAAAGCTAAAAGCTAACGTGACCCACCAACTCAGCTGTCTTATGAATCTGCATTAGCACGAATGGTAAATTAACCTGGTTTTATCGAAGGTCGAGTAGCTTTAATAGTTAAATAAGCGTGAGTTGCAAATGTATCTGTTTCATTACTTAATGTCAGATAAGTTCATCATCATCACCATGGTCAGGTACAGTCTTCAGTGTTTATCTGTGTGTGAGGGCCATGGCTCAGACACAGCTGCTATATGATAGAAACAATCACAGTGAACCTAAGTGAAAATCATTTTAATGAGAACCACATTCACTGTCAGCTCTGCACATTTACACACATACTAAAAGAAGCAGCAGCTCCAGGATGTATTCTGATCCCTTCACTTCTTACATGCTTGCACAAATTTAATTTGATTTGCTTTTTCTCATCAATCTACACTCAATAATCCACAGTGACAAAGAAAAAAATGAATTTTTCCTAATTCTTTAGGAATCAGAAACTAAACTGTCATTAAAAAGTCTTCAGGCTGTTTGCTGTGGCTCCAGATTGTGGTCAGCTGCACCCTCTTTGCTTTAATTACCTCCACCATGGAGGTCATTTTTGTTTGTTTGTTTGTCAGCTGGATTATGATAAAAGTACTGGTGGATGGGACATAGTCCAGGATCCAGTTAAAGGGGCGGATCCAGGGATTTTTTTTGTCACTTTCGTTAACATTGCATTAACATTTTTGGACATTTTCATCAATTTCTCAGGAAATAATGTTTGGATGTTAATGTAAAAAAATCATCTAAATTCATGGCGTTGAGATCTATGAATTTGTACATTTTAGTGTAGCTCCAGATCATAATCTGGATGTGGTGGGAGAAAATGTCTGGCTTTGGTGGTTCTAGGTATCCAAGATGTGTCCAGAACTTGACTGTGGCAAATTGAACTGGATACAGTTTAGAAAGGCTCACACATATATTTAAAGGTCCCACACTTCACTGGACAGAAACCAAGCAATGAAGTCCAGTGAACTCTCTCTAGACCTCTGTGGCAAACTGTGGTGAGACATAGATCAATGGGTCAAGGATGAGACCACGAACCCAGTGGTCACTGTTACAGAGCTTCAGACGTCCTCCGCAGGGATGGAGAAGCTGCTGGAAGCACCTCAGCAGCTCTCCATCAGTCAGGTGTTTATGGTAGAGAGCGGTGGTGTGCCATCAATCACACTGATTCATCATCTTTGTGTGAGATCTGCTGTAAGTTTTAGACAGAACATTGTAACAGGAGTAGAGCAGCTTCAGAAGTACATCAATACTTAGATTGTGTGCTGGTGACCGGAGCAGAGAGTTAGCTGTTTAGCTCTGAACCTACAGTGTGATGTATATGCAGTTATAGATGTTTGTGCTATAGCTACGACTCCTCAAGTTCCCACGTCTCCTCTGAGCTTCAACTACAGTTTAGACTCTTAGCCAGGAAGGTTGACAACACTGAGGCAGCTAAATACAGGATTCTGTCACTGGAGTGAGTCATTGTCAGTTAATGGTAAATTTTTTTCATAGCAGTGATTTTTAGATATTTTTCCTCTATACTGGACATTTCATACGTTTACTGTCATTTAGCCAGGAAGGAGAGAAGTGAAGAAGTCCAGACAGAGAGCAGAAGATGCAGGAAAGACAGAAATCATGAGACAGAACAGGCCTGAGTTTAAGAGAGATTTTCTGCTGCTACTGTAATGAAAAGGTTTGTTTAGAAAAACATGGGTTCAGAACCGTTGGTAATCCCGCTGACAAACAACCTACAGGCTCAGGTGAAAATATGACCTCCTTCGTGGCGATAACAAAGTGAGCAAAATGCGAATGACATTAAACACACGTACTAATATGATGGAGTCAACTTAAACTAAAAATGCAACCACCAGTAACAAACATCTGGATAAATAAATCAAAAGGTAGAATTTATGGCTGTGCTGTTGGATGACATTAGTTTTAACAGGTGAAACAGAGAAAATGTTGTTTTATAATTGAAGCTGGTTAATGTGGTTGGTTGTGTTTTTAAAATGACTTTGCCTAACGTGGATGAAAAAGTGCTGATGGAGACAGTGGGCAGATCACTGTCAGCACACACTTTAGACTCCACTTTGTGTTGCCCAGTTAGAAACAAGAAATTCAGAGATCCGGAAAAAGCTTCTTTTGTATAGAACAGACAGAAACAACAGAGCAGTAGTAATTAAAGACACTTTTCAAATATGTTTGACTCTTATTCTATTACATTAACCTTACTGTGTTTTAGTTTGTGTTGTTTGTAGTTTTTATGCTCATTTTATTTTTAGTTAAAGTTTACTGTTTAAACTGTGGTAATAATTGCTGTTGTTTTAACCTGTGTTAGGACTGTAAATGGTCTCTATAGCTTTGTATTACTCCAGACATGAACCATGGCCTCTTTCTCAGGCTGCGTCCACACCACTAAGTTATGATATAAAGCAAATACCATCTCCATCCAGTCAAGCGTTGAACAGCATAGACAGTTGTAGCATTAAAATAGAGAATGTAAGTGAACAACAGCTGCTAGCAAAGACAACAAGGTCAGTAACACTGTAATTCATTATCATGTTGTATTCACCACTGGTAGTTTAGGCTGATGAGAGCCAATAAGGAGAGACCGTGGGTGTCTATGTCATCGTTTCCAAAGGTCTCCGTTTCTCTGTCAGGACTACAAGACAACCCCAGAGTTTTCAAAATAAAACGGGTTCAGCAGCGTTTCTGAAAGTCTCAGTTTTCAGGGCTTGAAAACTCTGAAATCGTGTGGACAGAGGAGGAAACGTAGGAAAAGAGATGATTTTTAAAACGAAAACATAGTAGTACGGTTGTAGCCTCAGGAAGGATGAAAAACAGTTTGTCTGATGGTTTTAATTTTTTAAACGAGCCTCACTCCATCTCTTAGGTAGTGGATAATGTCTGGATTGATCTGGTTCTGTCCTGTGTTCAGAGGTCTGGATGTGTGTGTGTCAGGTAAAAACAGTGTGTGTGTTTTCCAGGTGTTGGAGAACTTCTCTGATGCTCCCATGACCCCCAAACAAATCCTCCATGTCATCCAGACCAAGGGGCTGAAGGAAATGAGGTCACACACACACACACACACACACACACACACACACACACACACACACACACACACACACACACACACCATGATATCTTATCATAGTTATGATGAGTGACACTTGAATTGTTCCACACTGTGTTGTTGTGCATTCTAACATTTGTTCCCATGTTGGAATGGGTGATCTGTTGTATCTGTACTATCCTGTCCAGTATTTGTTGTGGTCAGTGAACTCATCACACAGTACACACATCAACAGAATGTGTCAGTCTGGTTCTAACTCTGTTATGTTTTCTTTTACTCTGTCTGGACCACCTGACGTGTCGCTGCCCAACAGGAGGTAGGTGCTCACACTCATTACTCTCCTCTGTGTCATCTTCCTTTATCTTGTCCAAGTGTTGCCTCTACATTGTGTTTACATTAAGGTAAATGAGATGGATTTAATCAGGCTGAATTATTCAGCCTGTTTTAATTTTTTTATCTTGTTCACACCAACTGATGGACACAACAAAAAATAAAATGAATGTATTACAACAATTACCAGTGAGGAGTGATAGGTGATCTTTTCATTTTGGGCTCCTTCCAAAATAAACATGTAAATACACACAAATACTGTCATAGACTGTATTATTATATAAAATAAATAGATGCTGCTCAAGTTTAATCTTTTCCTGTTTAAACATTTAACTAGAAGATTTCAGCTTCTCTTGATCAGAGGAAAAGTGATGTAACACACTGGATCTAAAACACACAGTCCATCTTCTGTTTTGGTTCAGTATCAAAATCAGCCCACCCCACCCCCCAGAAACCAAATCACAATACATGTGTATTAGATATGGAAAATGTTATTAAACTGTTTATTGATAAACTAAACAGGATGGAACATGATGCTGCAGTTAACTGGATCAGACAAAGTACTTCATCACACTGATTCCAATATTACCAATTAACAATCTCCTGATTGAGCTGTAATATTTCCCAGATCACGTGATAGTCACAAGTGTTTAAGAGACAGAGGGGTGGTCATCTCAGTCTGATATGTGTGTGTGTGTGTGTGTGTGTGTGTGTGTGTGTTTGTGTTTGTGTTTGTGTGTGTGTGTGCGTGCGCGTGTGGACAGTGGGACAGCTCCCTTGGCGTGCCTGGTCACCATGCTGCACTCCCAGGTGAGAGGAGACCGAGTGAAGAACAGCATCTTCTTCAAGCTGCCTGGACGGATGAGTCTGTTCACCCTGAAGGTGAGGACCCTCCTCACTCACCTGTACATGTACCTTAGCTCATGTGACTGTCATCACTGGGGTCAGAAGAACATCTCTATAAACATTAAAGTTCATGAACTGTGTTCAGTCAGTGATCTCTCAACCAGTCAGTTCACATCATCACATGAGCATCACAGGACGTATTACATTATTATTGTAATGAATCACATGTATAAACACACTGCAGGGTAAACATGAGTTGCATGATGCTTCAGTGTAGCAGTGGATTTGATAAATGATGGACAGGGACCTGCTAACTCTGTACTGGTCTCTCTGTAGAAGAATGCCCTCCAGTGGACAAAGACGACTTCAGAGTCGGAGACGCTGGCCGAAGTGGCGGGCAGTACTGGCCACCAGGCTTCGAGCAGCGGCGGCCCTGCAGCAGGCTCGGCCGTGGTCCCAGTCGGTCCCACTGAGGCCACAGAGCAGGAGAGCTGTGACTCCACTGAGACCACCGCTGCTGCCAGTGGAGACAATGACGGTAACACCAGCACACACCAGTGACCTCCCATCATCCTCTGCTGCAGAGTCGTTCTGTTACTGTGTGGTGCTGCAGTAAAGGCCAATTCAAGTCAGCTGTATTTATACCGCCTCAAATCACAACAGAAGTTATCTCAGGGCACTATTCATACAGGGGCGACACGGTGGTACAGTGGTTAGCACTGTCGCCTCACAGCGAGAAGGTTCTGGGTTTGAACCTGGCCTGTGGCCTTTCTGTGTGGAGTTTGCATGTTCTCCCAGTGCCTGCTTGGGTTCTCTCCAGGTGCTCCAGCTTCCTCCCACAGTCCAAAAACATGCACATTCGGTAACTGGTGATTCTAAAGTGCCCATAGGTGTGAATTTGTGTGCAAGTGGTTGTTTGTCTCTATATGTCAGCCCTGTGGTAGACTGGTGACCTGTCCAGGGTGTACTCGCCCTCACTGAATGTCAGCTGGGATTGGCTCCCCTACAAGGGTCACGGGGGGGCCGCTTGGAGACAAGCGGTTCTAGATAATGGATGGATGGACTTTTCATACAGAGCAGGTCCAGACTGTCCCAGATTATTATTACAGACCCAATGTCCTCTATGAGCAGCATCTTTAACCGGTAGAACCTCAAACAGAGCCAGACTGTTGGTGGACAACTGTCAACCAGAGGAAGAGAGAGAGCATCAGGAAAAACAACAGCTTCCACATGAAGATTGTATTATAATAATAAGTAATAATAAAAAGATCATTAAAGCTGCATGCAGCGTTGAGCGGGCCCTTACACTCTTGCAGATGCCAGGGGCGTCGGGAGGAGGCCGGTTAAAGCCGCCTTGCATTGTCACAACCAAATTACTCTACGCACACAAGTAAGATTTCCCTCATGCGCTGTGTGGCGGAAGACTGGGTGTATTACATGCAAGATGCACCTAACATGCGTTATCTTGCTGCTGACGAAGTGCAGACAAGACCATGAAAATCTCATGTACATCAAATGATGATTGTCTCTCAAGGGTTATTCCCTGTATGTATGGTGGCGCTATGACTATGACTTCATATTACCATGCAGATGTCTTCAGTGTGGGATAAAACATATAAAGTTTGGGGCAGTTTTGATAATATGTGTTGGAGTTATAGCAACTTCCTCTTTCATGGCAAATCATTGAAATTTGCCATGCTGCCACGGGCAGGTCCTCCTACAAAAACTCAAAATATTTGCAATTTAGCATCGCAAAGGTCTTTAGATTAGACTGACCAAATATGATGTCGATCTGATTAATTGTCTCGGAGGAATTTGTTAAAGTATTACACCTGGAAATGGGGAAAAATGCACCAACATTGTACACTAAAAGCAAAATGGCAGACTTCCAGTTAGGTTTAGCGTATGGGTCCAAGAGGCTTTTTTGTAGATTTCCATGGTATACATATGCCTCCCAATTTTCTTACATCTAGGTGAATCCTGCTGTGTGGGCTACTGTGAAACATGACATTCGTCTGTCATGTCGAAACATCGATGTTTGCCGTGCCGCCATGGACACGCTGTTCAATGACCCTGATATAGCTTCGCAATTTAACATCTAAAAGGTCTTAAAATGGTATGGACCAAATTTGGAGTTGATGTGATTAAAACTCTAGGAGGTGTTTGTACGATGCCTGAAAATGGCGAGAAAACGCGCCCAAAGTTGCTAAATTCAATATGGCGGACTTCCGGTTGGGTTTAGCTTATGGGTCCAAGAGGCTTTTTTGTAGATCTCAATACAATACACCAGCCTACCAATCTTCATACCTCTAGGTTAAATGTACTGCGAGAGCTACTTAGTTGAAATATTGTAGGGGGTGCCCTTGAGCCGTTTTGCCATGCCCCTAAAAAAGCCCACTTCTGGTCTGGCAGGGAAAAAAATGGATTACTGAATTTCGTCAACATCCAAAAGACCTTTGTTCCGACATGACTCGACGTTTGGGGGCGGTATGGAGCCCGCCGGCCACGCCCCAGCCTGATTGCTGTTGAATTTTGCGATTTTTGATGGCCTGGAGGCCTGTGCCAATTTTCGTGAGTCTTTGAATATGTTAAGGCCCTCAAAAATCAATTATTCCAGCAGAATAATAATAATCCTTCCAAAAACAATAGGTTCCTGGCACATGGACTGTTGTGCCCTGGCACACTCAGTGCTTGTGCCCTAATAATAATAATAAGAGTAGGCAGAAGGTTGTCTGCCGTCACAAATCCAGACTGTGTAGGTCCAGAGGCAGAAAGACCTGCAGAGAGAGAGAGAGGAAGAACAGAACTACACCAGTTATTTCTAGGACTGCCCCCAAAGATTCAAGTCATGAGTCGACGTGTTGTCAGATGCTTGTATTCATTTAAATATTTTAAACAAATATTTTTGGGTACATCAGAGAATGGTTTCAGTCCAGGACTGACGAAGACTGTCCTGTACTGTGCTGTTCAGTACAGGATGTCTAGTTCAGTTTGTGTTGTGGTCCAGATGAATATAATCCAGCTTTAACCATGAACGTCGGTCTACGATGTGTCAAGGAATAAAATCATACAAGTGTTTGAGAGGATTTTATATCCTAAATGCTAATCTTTATTTATCAATAATTTTTTACATCCTGCACTTTCATAGATCTTAAGTTTATTATTATAATATTTATTTCTTATTTATTTGAAAACCTTCTGAAGCACTTTAAGTCTTGTTAGTAGATTATAGCAACATAAATAGTATGTAGATGACTGTTGACCAATGTTTTTATTTTTAATTTTTAAAAGAAACGTCCTTTATGTTCATTTCTTGAAGAAGCAACAGTCGTCCAGTTTAAAATTATGTCCAGTTTGTCACTGGGTTCAAGTTCATGACACTTTCCTTTTTAAAGTTAAGTAAATTGAATGTAATGTTCATGTCTTTTTTTCTTCACTGTACTGAAAACAAACTGAACTGTGAATTTAAAACGACTGAAACACAGAACTCATGAATTCATACACTGATTATGACAAAAAATGTTTAACAGGACAAAAGTGATGACATTTGATATCCAAAAGGATGTAATGAGTGGAGCTCTAAGTGTGTTTTTCCCTGACTTGAAGCCTCAGTGGATGAGAGCTCGTCCAGTGCCTCCTGCTCCACAGAGCTGCAGGCTCCCAGCTCCCAGCCCCAGACCCGTCTCAGCAGGGCAGCAGGACAGCAGGGACGTACAGACGCACAGCAGACCCAGCACACCCAACACGCCCAAACCAGACTGAGCCGCTCCAGACAGGTGAGACACCTGCTGCTTCATGTGCAAGTGGAAGTGATAACATGTGCTCTTTGGTCCAGGGTTTGAGAGCATGTCTGTAGAGTCAGTCACAGCACTAGTTGTTTTTTACAGAATGAAGTGTAACTGCTGCAGGACTGTCTTCATGAGCTCAACATACTAACTGTAGAACTGTCTGCTGTCTCCACCTGCCATCACCTGCCCATCACATCATGTGTGTTACAGTCAGGGAGGCAGAGGAAGAAAGCAGTCATGATGCCTCGTGTTGTCCTCACGCCTCTGAAAGTGAATGGAGAGCATGTCCCTTCAGGTAAGTACCTCTCCCATTAACAGCACAGCAGTAACCTGGCAGCAGGTTGAGCATCAGGCTAAACCTGCGCTAATGTAGCAGCAGGTTGAGCATCAGGCTAAACCTGCGCTAACGTAACAGCAGGTTCAGTATCAGGCCGGACATGCGCAAACGTAGCAGCAGGTTCAGCATCAGGCCGGACCTGCGCAAACGTAGCAGCAGGTTCAGCATCAGGCTAAACCTGTGCTAACGTAGCAGTAGGTTCAGCATCAGGCCGGACCTGTGCAAACGCAGCAGCAGGCTGCACTAAGGAAGCAGCAGGTTCAGCATCAGGCTAAAACTGCGCAAACGTAGCAGCAGGTTCAGCATCAGGCTGGACCTGCACTAACTAAGCAGCGGGCTGCGCTAAAGAAGCAGCAGGTTCAGCATCAGGCTAAAACTGCGCTAATGAAGCAGCAGGTTCAGCATCAGGCTAAAACTGCGCTAATGAAGCATCAGGTTCAGTATCAGGCTAACATGTGCTAATGAAGCAGCAGGTTCAGCATCTGGCCGGACCTGCGTAAACGTAGCAGCAGGCTGCGCTAAGGAGGCAGCAGGTTCAGCATCAGGTTAAATCAGTGCTAACGTAGCAGCAGGCTGCGCTAAGGAAGCAGCAGGTTCAGCATCAGGTTAAAGCTGCGTTCTTTGCTGCTGCAGGGCCCATGAAGAGGAGTCGAGGAGGGGTGGATGTTGACTTTGAAACACCTGGATCCATCCTGGTCAACACCAACATCAGAGCTCTCATCAATGTGCGGACCTTTTCAGCCTTTCCCACACACTCTCAGCAGCAGCTGCTTCAGCTGCTGCCCGAAGTCGACCGACAGGTGTGTGGTTTTCTGTCTTCAGTTTGTCTGCAGTGACATTACACAGCCTGGTGGACAGTAACTATCACACAGCAGGAAATCAAGGACAACATCATGAACCACTGAACTACATCTGTTTCATCTGTTGATAATACAGTTAATGATATGAATGTGGATCTACAGTTTGTAAATTAAAATTAAAATAACAACCTCATTTTCAGATCTGTTTTACCATCAAACAGATTTTCTTTTTTCTTTTGCATGAATGAAATGTGAAGCTCAGTTACACGTCATGAAACTCAGGCCTCGTTCTGTTGTTTACAGTCAGTTTAAAGCATGTGAGGCAGACGTGTTCACTGCTCTCATTGCAGATCGGACCTGATGGGATGGCCAGACTGAGCAGCTCAGCTCTCAACAACGAGTTCTTCACCCATGCCTCCCAGAGCTGGAAGGAGAGGCTGGCTGAGGGTAAGGACTGTTCAGTCATCAACAAACATCAGATCAGATTTCACCTGATAGGAATGTATTGATCTCTGTGGTGAAGGTTGGAGTTGAATGAAAGGAGGCAGAACACACTGATGCATGATCTGCTTCTACTGGCTGCCACTCTGTTAACCCTTCACCTGTGTTTGACCTGTTCAGGTGAGTTCACTCATGAGATGCAGGTGCGTTTCCGACAGGAGATGGAGAAAGAGAAGAAGGTGGAGGTGTGGAAGGAGAAGTTTTTTGAAGAATACCACGGTCAAAAGTAAGAGTGAAGCCATTTCTCCACATCTGAATCTGCTCTGTCATACTGTGGGGTGGGTGGTTTACAGGTCAGAGTATTGTTCGTGTTTATTGACTGAACATTGTTTACATCAAGAATCAATAGTGTGTTGTAGACATTTGTGTTTGACCCAGTGTTTTAAACACACAGTCTAACTTCTGCCTCTAGGGGCCTCTCAATATAAACTATAACAAAAGACGTTCAGTGACGTCTTGAAATAGCGTCGGATCATGGGAGTTGAGAGATTCCTTCAGTGTCAGTGGTTCAGGAAATCAAACCGACCTTTTGATTACAACCGTGAACAACACTGAATAAAGCAGTCTGACATTTAAAGTCAGTGTTTGAGCGACGTTGTACGGAGCAGAGACTCTGGGAAGAGTTGGAGCTGAGTTTGATTCTAACATTTGTTCTGATTGTTTCTCTGATAACTTATGAAGCAGACGTTCAGCAGGTTTTTACCAGCAGCTGAATTATCCACAGAAGTGTCCTCCTCTCCATAACAAACACATCAGGAGGTTAAAACCAGTAGAAACACCCATAAAGCTGTTTCACTTTAAAATTCATAGATTCACCGACGCTCTTCAGTGACACAGGACGTCTCCAGCAGCTGGGAGCTGAGCTGTCTAACATTTCCTCAGCTTGTTTCTCTGATAACTTCAGATCCAGACGTCCGACGACTAAAATCTTTCATCTGGTTCAAATATAAAGCTGAAAACCACCAAGGTGTAAAAAGTGTATGTGGCTTAAAACCAGATAAAAGTCAGTGTTGAGCTTCTGTCAGACAAACACACTGACACATGATCATAGAGGATATGATGTCACGGACAAGCGATCAATGAATCGTTACCATGATTAAAATCACAGATTTCTCTAGTTTGAGAATTGATGAAAACATTTGGGATAATGTAAGAACACAATTCAACAACATTTAGAGCACAGGTCTAGTTTTTAGATCGTTCAATGTGGTGAAGTTACAGATTAACTTGAAGTTGTTTATGGCTCCTGAACTCCACGTGGTCTAGACGAGTGTGCATCTGAACTGTGGTGTGTTTGGCTGCAGGTCCGGTCTAACACGAGAGGAGTCTCTGAAACTCACCATGAGTGAAGCCAGTGAAGTTGGAGCCAGTGTGCTGGACAGTGATGTGGCAGTGGTGACGAGCGGTGCCCCCAAGAGACGCAGCGTGGGTCGGCGGAGGAGAGACGGCAGGATGAGGAGGCGCACGCGAGCTGACCTGCGTCGCAGGGCCCGCAGGACCCTCTGTAAGGCCCCTGCTGCAGCCCTTCAGTCTGCAGACACAGCTGAGGCCAGCGCTGCAGTCGACATGTCAACGGTTTCTGTTGGCTCACCTGTGTCCGATGCCACCGTGGTTCAGGGCGAGGTTGTGCTGCAGGCCGAGTGTGGCGTGGAGCTCCCAGCCGAGAGCGCCTCCATGGAGCCAAAGCCCTCCCCCGACCCGGAGCCGGTCACGTTACCGACCTCCACCCCCACCCCCACCCCAACTCCCAGCCCCAGCCCCAGCCCAGCATCCACCAGTGCAAACGAGGAGCCCGAGGTGACAGCCCGCCTACTCCCCGAGGAGGCTGCACCTGTCCTGACCTCCACCTCCTCCCCGTCCTCCTCCTCCTCTGTCTCGTCTGCCTCCTCGCCCGCCTCCTCACCCTCCTCACCTTCTGATAGACAGGGAGCTTTTGCTGCTGGCCTGGACTCATCTTCATCCTCCTCAGCATCTTCCAGCGCCGCAGTGGCGGCCGATCCCCTGGACGACACCGCCTCTGTGGTCACATCCGTCACAGGCGGCACTGTCACCAGCAGCCGAGAGAGCAGCCCCTCCGCCAGCCCAGCCAGCACCCCAGCCCCCAGCGCCCAGCTCAAGGAGCAGAAGAGGAGGCCAGAGGAGACTCAGGCCTTCTCCAGCTTCCCCGAAAAGAGGCCGCGGCTCGACGACCGTCAGTCCTTTCGTACCACAATCGACGGTGTCCGTTCGGAGAAGCCGCAGCCGACAACAGAAGAGCCCAAGGTGCCGCCTATCAGGGTAAGACTAAGCTGCACACACCTGCACACACCAATCATTCACCTGTTGTTCAGGTAACCCTTTCACTCACTGTGCCTGTGTCTCTGTCCCAGATTCAACTGTCCAGAATCAAACCTCCCTGGGTCAAGGGCCACCCAACCTACCAGATCTGCCCCCGGATCGTGCCCCCCGGCGAGGGCTCGCGGCGGTCGGGGACGGGGGGCGCACGCACCTTGGCAGACATCAAAGCCCGCGCCCAGCAAGCCCGGGCCCAGCGCGAGGCCGCTGCTGCTGTTGCAGCCTCTGGCGACGGGGCGGGGTCGGCCGGGGTCCGGTTGCGGCCTGCTGCTGGGCTACCGGATAGCAGCAGTGGAAGAAGAGCACGAGAGCATCCGGGACCTATCGAGCCCGGAGGAGGAGGAGGAGGAGGAGGAGGAGGAGATAGTGGGATGGAGGAGCAGGGATCGTCTTCAGGCGCTAATTCGTCTGGAACACAACTACTGCTTCTCAGTGTAGATCCCACACCCCAGCCCTCCCCCTCCCTGTCCACTACCTCCACCTCCATGTCCCTGGAGCCCTCGCAGACACCCAGCCCCCCTCGAGAGGAGGCAGTTGGGGGGCCAGAGTCTGTAGAGGAAATAGAAGCTACATCCACCGGAGTTCAGAGCCCCCCCAACGGGATCACAGACAAGGCTGCTGACTCGCCAGAGCCCGACACTGTAGCCGAGTCTGTGGCCCCCCAGCCCACCAGGAAAAGCCAGGTGCCAGAGTCGGTGGCAGCCCCCTCAGAGAGGCCAGACCAAGTCTGTGAAAAACCCTCACTGGCCCCGACTTCAATCCCTGATTCCCTCCCCAGGTTCGGGGCTCAGGGTGTGGATGTTATTCAGACGCTGGCCAGCTCCAAGGAACAAGGGAAAGAGGCCGGGCAGGGGGGTGTCATCCAGCATGGCTCCCATCACATGGACCCCCAGGAGCCCCTCCCTCACTCAGCTGCAGAGACAACAGGTGTGGACTCTGTGTCCGGAGCAGAGAAGGAAGACGAGGCGGGTACTCACAGCGACTCCACGGAAACCGCCTCAGACTGTGAGAACGAGAGTCAGGACGATGAGCAGCAGCAGCCGGACCAGGACTGGGGCCCCCTCCTCAGCACCCAGAGAAACAGCCAGCTGGTCATATGCAGCTCTCAGAACCAGCAGCCAGTCATCCAGGCCCACGTGTCCAGCCGCCAAGGTCAGACCGTCATTCAGCCCTGCTTCCCCAACAGTTTGCCCCGCCCCCATTCTGTGGACCAGCAGTCTCACACTCATGGGCTCAAGGACCCTAGCGTAGTGGTCAAATTGGAACCAGTGGACGACGGTCGAGCCCCCAGACAGAGTTCTGCTGAGGAGGATTGTCGTGGAGGCGTGAAGTCCTCGGTGTCCTCCAGGAGACCGTCCAGCTCCTCCAGACCCGTGTCCAGCGTGGAGGCCAACAACCCTCTGGTCACCCAGCTGCTGCAGGGCAGCCTGCCCCTGGAGAAAGTCCTACCCCCACACTCTGCCAACAGGCTGGAGATCAGCCGACTGCCAGGACCCCAATCCAGACCGCTGCCACCAAGGACCCCAGGGCCTCGCCACAGGCCTGACACCTCTGCCCAGTCTTCTAGTCCAGAACTGAACATGGTCTCTCAGCTCCACATCAAGTCTCCAACAGGCCGCCCGGTGTCGTGTGTGATGGAGGCCCCAGCAGTGTCACAGTATCAGTCCCAGCAAGCCCCCGGGGCTGTGCCGGTCATCACCCCCCTGCCCCCCTCCTCCTCCTCCAGGAGTAAGTCAGAGCCCAACTACCAGAGTGCTGTGGAGTCGGCCGTCATCAAAGAGTCTCGTGGCCCCCAGCCCTCCCCTGGGGCGACTCCGGACCGGCCCCAGCCAGCCCACCGGACCATGCCTAACGGGCCGTCTCCTCCCCACGCAGACACCTGTCCCACGGAGATGCTGCCTACTATTAAGATTAACTGGCGCCCCCCCCAGTCTCAGCTCCCCCACCCTCACCAACAGCAGCTCTCTCCTGCACCCACCATAAAAAATGAAGCAGTGATGCGCCCCTCCTGCCAGGCTCTGGCCAAATCCTCTCCCATCGTGCCCATGAGTGTCACCAAAAAGGAGCCATTGAGCTCTATGGACAGCTACCTGAGTGGGGGGGCAATGGAGGGGCTCCTTAACATGGAGATGACTTTAGCCAGGATGGCAAAAAAGGAGCACATTAAAGCTCCCTACTCCTCTGGCTCCCCCTCCACCTCCTCCTCTCCTTCCCCCTCCTCCTCTGCCTCCTCTCTCCCTTTCCAGCTGTATGGGAAGCTGCCCAAGCCGGGCGGAGGTGTGGGCGCCGTGAGCTACACAGCCAACGTGTCAGTCATGGACAATGGCGGCTTCTCGCGGAGCATGGCAGACGGCGTGCTGCAGCTGCACCCCCGCCTGGCCTCCGGTCAGACCCTGAGCATCCAGGCCTTCACCGACAGCACGACAGAGGAGGTGGCGCTCAAGTGCTCATGTCGCCTCAAAGCCATGATCATGTGCCAGGGCTGCGGCGCCTTCTGCCACGACGACTGCATCGGGCCCTCCAAACTCTGCGTGTCGTGTCTGGTGGTCAGATAGCATGGTGACTGTGTGTGTACAGGATCAGGACTGGGGCGCTCTGAAGGAGGGGGGGCCTGACAGGCAGGACTTGTATAATATAACTGGTCTGTATTTTTTGTTGTTACAGATTTTCAGATTTTTTAGTTGTACTGATATATTGTTATTATTGTTATTATTATTATTATTATTATTATTATTATTATTACTATTGTGAATTTGGGGCATGATTGATTGTAAATTGTGCCTTTTTTTTTTCTCTCCTCAAAAACATTTACCTCATCTTATCTCGTTCCACCTCTCATCACTCGGTGGCCATGTTTGTTTTGGTCCCTGTCTCCTCAGCAGACTGGGACTTGTTGTCTCTTTGCGCAGAAGAAGTATTTTTTTAACCATTAAAATGAGTAAAAGTTTGTTTGTGTTTGACTCGTTCACTTCAGCTCCAGTCTGAAAATAAAATGATCAGTGAGTGGTCCAAGGCTTTTTGAATCCTTCATACCTGTGTCAACAGAACCTTGACCCCCCCCACACACCTGACTGTAGAGATCCTCCATCACAGTCCACTGTCAACCCTAATTCAGGACCATGTAACACCAGGACCAGGATTACAAGGACTGATACTGAGGCAGCTGATGAACTTCTGAATGTTTCCAAATCCACCAATGATTTAATGAACATGTAGCGTCTCTTTAATGCTTCATGTTTATTGTGTGTGATCATGTTGATGCTAATGATTCTGGCACAGGAAACAACTGACTGTCAGCAGTGTTGATATGGCTGCTGTTGATCACTAAATGAAGAATGGGACACAGACTGTCAGAAGACTGAACAGCACAGAAACATCTGGTCCACACCTGGGTCCAGTTTCACAGACTTGTCTACATACACACATATGTGTGTATAGTGTTGGTCTAGTCTTCATGTTGCTCATAGATCAGTCTGTTAGTCAGAAAAATAAAGGCTGACTCATTTTAAGTGAAAAACATTAGGCACCTTACCCCCAGACTAATTTAGGCCTAAGACCAATGTTACCATGGTAACGATGACACCTGCGCTGACCAGAGCACCCAATGACAAAAAAACGGCAAAACATGGCTGATAATTTGTGTTTTGCTAACACTGTTATTGTTAAGAGAGCGAAGAGAAAGAGTTTTTAAACCAACTCAGATTTTCTGTCTGGCATTTTTTAAATTTACCCAGAATTTATTTTACCACAGTCTGACTTAATATAGTCAAGAACTGAACTGCTTTGTGTAGCAGATGAATTCAGACTCAGTCGATCTGAAGTCTGACTGTTTGTTATACATAAGCCTCAGTCAAAGTCTGTCTGTGTGAAACTGGCCCCTGGTCTGGAGTCTAAAGGGTGGCAGTGCCTCATACATGTGACAAAGATGTTATAGTGTTTGAGGGTATATGAGATATATATGAGTGTATTGGTCACATGACCATCAGTGGCTAAAGGATGTGATGAAGAAGGTGTAGAGATGTTGAGGCTCTAAACGACGACGTGTTCTCACTGATCTGTTCCCCTGCTGCTCCCCTGTGTCTTTATTCCAAGGAGACGCTCAAGACAAACTTCAACACAACATAAACCAACAGGAGAAATCATGAGACTCTTTCTACAACAATAAACAATGTGTTTGACTGTGAGGAGTAGTTTGTTGTTTAGAAAAACAGAGGCCACTCATCCACATGCACTGTGGGTTAACCTTTATTTCAAGAGCAACTTAAAGACTAATCCTGACACAGCCATCATTAACACAGACGATACAAAATAAATATTCACCATCACTTTGTTCTTCATCACCAAATAAATAACAAATATGTGCAGCTCAATATTCACAGTGTATTGCAATGTACTGAAAATAGTTTGTGGAAATAAAAAGGAAAATCATATAAACATAAGCACCAAAAAATATTTTAGAAAATTATTAAAAACTTTCAGTTACAAAATATTTGCACTTAAAAAGATCCTGTATTTTAAATAAATAATAAGATTTATAAAACAATTCATAGTTGATATCTTAAAATATTTCCTCTTTGTTCAACAGTGCAGAGGAAACGATCACCTTCTCTTGGTTACTGGTTAAAATCTTCTCAGGTAGCATTTTCAAATAAATAAAAAAAACTGAATAAATAGATAATGTTTCATAAATAAGCCAACACAAAAATAATACAGCAGACATGAGTAAATAAGTTGTTATTAAACCAACATTTGCAAAGGACTTAAATAGTTACACAGCAATTGTAAGAATGAATCTACAAACTAGTCCTGGAGGTGCAACATCACTATGCTCTTATAGATACTATCAACATTATTGTGTAATGGGATATGTTCACTAACTAATCTGTTCACTGCTCTGTGTGCACAGTCACAGTTTGATCCACACCCTCGTCTCTTCACACTCACACCATCATAAAGCAACATGCAAACAGGAAACAAACGCAAACAACAGATGACAAAGTTCCAAATTAGAAGAATTAATTACATACAGTATCTAAAGGTATGGAAAGAAAGAGTGTTGCTGTGGGGACCGTGGCCCTGCTCCGTCACACCTCGATGCCTTTCACAGCCTGATTGATGGACTCGAGCAGGGCCCGGTTCTCAGGGTTCTGGTAGCAGTCTTTATTAGTAAACATGTGGGTCAGGGTGTCCACGTAGCTATCGAAGTTCTGCTCGGACAGCGGCTCCTGCTGAACACACACAAGGTCAAAGGTCAAGTCTTGTACGTCTGAGTCAGCGTCGTAAACCTGGACTTGTGACTCTTCATACAGAATAACAATGATTCTGAGCTGCATATCATTCAGTCTGCGTTAGAGCTCCCTGTCAGCAGGGAAACAACAGACTGGTCACCAGTCTTGTCCCACCTGTGAGACCAGGTCCAGCAGATCCCAACACCCCACATACACCGTATGCACAGGTGTAGTGTATTTGTGTAAGTACAGGTATTATGTTAATTAAGGTTTACAGTTAGACTGAGAAGCTTCATCTGAACATTTCTGTCAGAGAACGATATGTTTTTAGACACAGCATTTAATTTACATTGACTCATTTGACACGCTTTTAGCTGTTAGAATTAAATGTATTCAATTCAAACTGTCCAGACAAAATGATCCAAATATAACTGAAACCATTTGATTAATAAAGTGACAGCAGGTGCTCCTCATGACATCACCTCCTTCCTCAGACCAACTGAGTGCTAGATGTTTGATTTTGTTTAAATACCAACCTGCAGCTACACCTATTTTGGCATTGTTGGCAGTATCAGGAGTATTTTACGCTGGTTGGTGAGTACGTTCCCTTCATCATGACAAACAGTAATGAAAGTGCTGATGCTGTTCCTAATACTCCCATTGTCACATCAGTTTGTACCCTTTTTTCTGTGGCTCCAGGTACACATAAGCTTTCAGGTAAGACATCTGCCATTATTATATCTGAATGGAAAGCTGCCTTACAAATGATGGTGATTGTTCAATATATTTCTCAGACCCACCAAGTAGATCTAGAGTTAAGTGCCTAGAGGGGGAGGCAAAGAGAGAAATACCCATATTGTAACAGCCAAATAGATTTTTGACAAACTTGAGGAGTTGTATGGGGATAGGGCGCCTACCTCGGTTCTGCACTCTTTATACTTCAGCTGCACCCAGAAAGTTAGGGAGACTACCCTGTCCTTTAGGTGGCCTTCAGGAAACCACACTCAGACATGAGTTACACACAAAGCTGTTGGTACAAGAATACCTAACCTTTGCCCAGGTGATACAGGAAGTGCTGGCCTTTGTAGAGGGTTATAGGAAGGAAGAAATTCCTGCTTAGACTTACGCTGTCTGAAAAAAATAACCCCTTGTTCAGCCTGATGCGGCTCCATGGCCTTACTATCGTGTTCAGTCTTATGTCCCCCAACAGGAAAAATGCATGGTCATGGATTTGCAGCAGATGAAGGAATTGATGCATGAGTTTCCAGAGCAGTTTACTTCTCGATCTCGAGAGCTGATCCAGGAGGTGAAAGAACAACAGAAGTCAGCCCCAGAGAGCTAGACACCCAACATCAATCCTCATGAGCCCTGTGTTGCATTTCAGCACAGGAGGAAAGAATATGGTGAGCAGAGTCAACAAAGACACTGGGGAAAGTTTTGGCTTTCTGATAGTCCCTCTTACTACCTCCAGCAGGGTTCAGCAGCGCAATCACCAGTAGCCAAGGAAGGGTGAGTACAGTGGTTCAAGGCAAAATGGAAGATGGCAGAAATAGTCCAACCTGGTATGTAATTACTGTAAAAAGAGGGGATAAGCATCCACAGCAACCAGAATTAGAGGGTCCAGCTGTAGAGAGCTGCCCAGCAAGAAAAAGTGACACCCACATTGACCAGGCTCACTTACCTGGAGAAAGTCCTACTATTGATGTAAAAATAGAAGGTATCACTCAAGTGATTTCTCTGCCTCCACCACAGGTTACAAGCGTGGTGCTGAGCCGTACAACAGTGTTAAAGGGAAAAACTGTTTGCCGCTGCAGATGGAAGACTGGGTTTTGTCCGCCTTATGATCAAGAACTGAATCTGAATCCCTACACAGAGTGAGCAGATCATTTATTTACCACACAAGGGCTGGACTGCATGGTCAGGATTATCAGGCAGTGTTGGAGCTGCTTGGATTCCACCAAAAGCACAGTGGCAATGGTACAGGGAGGTAGAATTCCAGCTCAGGTAAGAAACTGTGGCCAGACACCTGTCTTCTTGCATCGCTATCAGAAGCTGGGAGAGGTCTACCAAGTTGATGACCACAGCTGCTGTGAGTATGTGAGCTGTGGTCATCAACTTGGTAGACCTCACAGTCTTACAGAACAGAATATGTAAGTGAGTGCCCACTCTGCCTGTGTTGCCCAAACAAAAGCAGCTGATACACCCAACCCAGTCAACCTCTCCACAGAAAGCCTGAGAGAAAACCAGCATCACCAGCTCTGAGACCTGCTCCTATGGTGTCTTTGCAAATCACTCTGAGGATTTTGGGTGGACAAAGGCAGTGAAACATACCATACCCACAGAGAAGGTCCCACTCATCCGTAAAAGGTATAAATCTCTCCTGAACTCTTCCACAAAATGAGGTCAATACTATGGGAGTTCTAGATTCTGGGATTGTACAAAAGGGAGCCGTCCTTGAGCGTCACTCATTGTGCTTTTCCTTAAAAAGGATGGTTCCCTACTTGTCTGTTTAGATCACAGGAAGCTGAATGCAGTGAGCAGGATGTACACTTACCCTCGTCCATGGGTAGAGGAATCACTGACCTCCATGTTCAATGCCATGTGGCTCTCCACAATGGATCTGGCCTCAAGGTACTGATAATTACAGCTGCACTCGAAAAATGGGGGAAAAAAAACTTTCACCACACCAATGGGGCTTTACAAGTTTGACTGCATGCCGTGTGTGGGTTAACCTATTCCCCAACAACTTTCCAGAGACTTATGGAAAGTTGTCAAGGAGACTAAATTTGAGTAAATTCTGAGGCATTGCTCATGTCCCTGGATAATGTGATAGTGTACTCAAAAGGGTTGACTCTGGTGATCCTGGACCCCGAGAAGAGCAAGGCTGTACCTGAGTGGAAAACACCAAAAACTGCCACTGAACTGCACTCTTTCCTAGGCTTCATCTGCTACTACCAGAGGTTCATAAAGAATTTCTCACGTAAAGCTTTTAAATCAGCTGCTGAATGGTACTGGCCCCAAAAGGGCACGTCTCTGGGAATGGACAGATGAATGTGAACAAGCCTTCCACACCCAAAAAGAACAACTCAACAGCACCCAAATCCTGGCTTTTGCAGACTTTGCTCTCCCTTTTCACCTATACACAGATGCCTGAAACCAAGGCCTAGTAGCTGTACTCTGCCAGCATCTAGATGGTAAGGAGAGAGTAATTGCTTATACAAGCCAAAGCCTTCCTTTGAGTGAAAGTTATCAATCCAATTATAGATATTTTAAGTTGTCTGGCAAACTTCAATTACACCATCCAGCACAGGCCAGGTCGTCACAATGCAAGTGTTGATGCCTTGTCCAGGAAGCCCAACTCGCCAAACGAACTGGAGATTTTTACTTTCAGCCAGGGAAAGGGGAGTACTTCCAAAGCAGGTTTGAACATTTCATCACTGACTGAACATTTAACGGGGAAATAGACTCATTACTAAATATTTAAAATACCTCAATGGCCACGTTTGATTTATTTTATTATTATTATTATTATTATTATTATCTTTTGCAGGTGAAAAAAAGGTTGTGCAGGTGTTAGATCCAGACCTGAAAAAAGACCTTCACCGCTGTGCATGTGCAAGGGATAAACCCAATAGCGACAGCTCTTAGAGGGTGCAGCCTATATGAAATAGGATGATTATATATACATACATACATACATACATACATACATACATACATACATACATACATACATACATACATACACACACATACTAATAGAAACTAAAACAAACTATATATAGAATTAGTTTCTTCTTTTAAAAGAATTCAAAATGCATTGTGTATACTCACCATGGTGGGTAGGCGGATGTTGGCCAGGCTTTGGATCAGGGCCTGACTCAGACCAGATAACTCCAGGAACAAAGCCTCATTCCTTTCCTCAATCTGTTTATTCTCCTCCTCCATGCTCTTCAGGTTCTTCTCCATTGAAGAGATCTGAAGCAGAGACAGACACACAACAAGCAGCAACACACAGAGCTTTACTAATGCATCAGTGAAATTAGTTTCTGCAGCATCCTGCAGTCTCTACTGTCTTTATTGTCTCTGATCAATGCCAAATCAACAGGCATTGCCTCCTGAATGTATTTCCTCACCTGAGTGTGCAGGTTCATCATGTCAGTCTCCATCTCTGAGTTGGACTCATTCAGCTCATTGATCTCCTTGTTGAGCTGTTTGATGTCCTCATCGTTGTCCAGAACTGTGTGAACACAGTTAGCAAACACAAAATCAAGACCCCTGCTAACCCTGCCACTTGTGGCTGTCTGTGGTGCTGCAGTGTGTTCAGCTGTAGAGAACATTACCCCTCTGAGTCTGTGCTCTTTCTATGTTGTTGTCTCTATGTGTTAGTGATAACAGCAGCAGACACAATTTGAGATATACTGTTAGACAGAGGGACTAACTCTTACCGTCACTGGCTCTGAACTTTGCAGTAATGTACTCGTCTCCAGGGAACTTGGCTCTCTTCTTGTTGGCTGACGCTCTGGGACAACCTGACAGACTGAGATGAGCAGCTGATCAGTTCTATGAGTCAATACTTAGATTTCGAAATTGGCAGTAAGTTTCTCAACATTAATATAATAATAATATTAACCACCTTAAGACCTTTATCATTTCTGATTATCTGATGAAGTGGTGCCTGTTTCCAAACTGATCTAGATTCAAGTGGAATTTAGTTGCTGAGTGACCCAGTGACTTTTTGCTGGACCCCTCTGTGTTGAAATGAATTACAGGGCTAAATGCGACCTTACTGAATTTACTGTAAACCATCTCACATATAATTAACTTCAAGCTTCAGAACCTTGGGATCCCTCAAAGTTTGGGTCCCCAGATCAGTTGGTGATCTAACCTTGGTCCATGTGACTCTACTTCATGGTGAATTACCAAAGGAAATGAGCAGTATTTGTCTAAATCGGGTTTTCAAAGTGTGGGAAAGTGAATCATGTAAAAGAGCTTAAAGGGTAATAAAGTGCACCCTGAGCTGCACTGCTGACAACTGAATGTGAATACAGCTAAAAAACTTTTCTATGTTTCATTGATCCTGATTGAGAACCTTGGACTAACCACTATGAACCAATCAGAAATTTGTGTTTTCTGTAATACAAAAGGTCGATTGGGCATCTTCCAGAGGAAGCTATGAAACAAGTCCAGGCTCTGTGTAGCCAATGATCAGAGATCATTCACCTCCACCTTTGTATCAGATGATGAACTGTCACTGTCAGGGTCTCAGGTCAGACCTGGGGAGGGGGACTTGTATGAATGTACTCTGAGATGAAGGTGTATGCTGAGCTGCTCTCTAAACGATACCTGCGGTGAGTCAGGAAACTGCCGTTAGCGTGGCCGGAGCCGTCGCAGCCTGGCGTTGGGCAGGTCGGGCCTTCAGTCTTGAAGGCCTTCCAGGAGAAGGGGGTGCCATTAAGAAGACCTTCCTTCTGCCGACGTGCTGCCAGCGGACAGCCGTAGGCGCTACGATGAGTGGCGTACTTCCCACTGATGTGGCCCAGACTGTCGCAGCCGGGAACTGGACATCTGGAGGCAGAAAACACTGAATAGACTCACTGAGAGAGAGGAGGTGCAGCAACAGAGGGACTCAAGGATCCAGATTTGGTCCTTCAGGTTCAGAATTTATTTGGCAACCACTTCTAAACGTCCCAGAAAATACAAATGTCACAACATCAAATGTGTGAATGAAATGTGTAATTACATAAACATGAGGCTGCATTCAATATTTTAAATGGACTGTAAAAAGGCCTCAGTAAACCTTCAATTAGATCCTTCAGTCAATTAAATATAAGCTTATTTTATTTGTGACTGACTCTCCTCACATTTCCTCTGTACAAATGTCTCTTTGATCAATTTTCCATTTGAGGTGGTTTCTCCTCCATATACAGAGTGTATGAGAATAATGTGTAACTGCATGGATAGTACAAAAGTTTGTGTAATATACTGACGCAAACTAAAGGAAACTTTAGTCTATCACAATTTGTGTGATTATATGAAACAATGTTTTAGGTTTGGTTAGAGCTGCATGTGGTAGGGTTGAGATGTGAGGTCTGTCCAGTTGCACTGGAGGATAAATTAGTATTAAACTAAAAACCATGTCTCACTTTCAGAACATGTTAATCTCATGAATTATAATTCAGTATATTTCAGACTCTGCCTCTCAGGTCCTTTTGCTCACCTCAGCAGCTCGGAGTCTTCCTTGTCATCTTTGGTGGGGACTGATTTGACCCCGCTCTTCTTGGCTCTGGGGCACCCGGACAGACTGGCAGAGAGGAACAGAGGGAGAGTCACAGCATCTGTCAGCAGAGTGACTGATGGTGCAGTAGGCAGATGAGGAGGAGAGCTCCTACCTTCTATGTGAAGCATAGTTTCCAGTGATGTGGCCTGATCCATCACAGCCTGGAGTCGGACACCTGAGACACAGACACTCTGTCACTCTGCAGGCCTGACCTGTATATACTGACAGTGTAGACACTCTGCTGCTGCCATGCTGCAGCAAGGCTCTGTTCAAACAGCTGGATACCAGAACCCAGCAATAGGGAGTAATACAATATTTTACTGTTTCCAATCTGTTGAATAAATCATAATCAACCAGAAAAGTCACTGTCTTAATACAAGCAGAAAATCATTAGACACATACATATATGTCTAATATTACATAATATTAATGTTACATGATACGAAAACTTTCACAATAAAGGCAATTGTGAAGCCTGCCAACAATAATATTAAATAATAATAATAATAATAATAATCATTTAAAGCTCCATATTTTGCTCTTGTCCAGTGTTTTATTTGAACTGTTGATCCATAAGAAGATATATAGTAGTTCATCTCAGTGTAGTTTTACACGTCCTCTCTCTGGAGCTCTAGTAACAGCAGTTCGGTGAGCCAATCAGAAGAGAGGAGGCTCTGAGCCTCTCTTCTGATTGGCTGACTGTTTTCTGATTGATCCAATAAAAATATAGCAGATTTCAGTTAAAACACTCAGAGAAACCAAATCCTGCAAGGTTTGGATGGTGGGTCCAGGTGGGCGGGGCTTGGTGACTGCTTTGTTGTGACATCACAAAGTTCCAGAAGTCCTGACGGCTGGTTTTAAGGCTCAGTTCCTGAATACAGGCTGTGTGCATTTCTCTGTGGACTGAGGCTTTGATACTTTCACAGTATTAATATAGAACCTAGACCTGATCTATAATCAAACACATGGACATCTTCCTTTATACTATATGGAGCTTTAACTTCAGTGCTCGTTGTAATTAGGTCTTTTTTTATGAATGAACTCTTTATTTATGAACAAACTGGTGTAATGGCAGCTGTTTTATAAAGCTGTAAGAAATAAGAAACCCAGACACTTATTATGGAGGGTTACTTCAGTTAAATATGATATTATAGAAATATTACTGTTCCATAAAAGATCAAGTATGTTGGTGCAGGCACGCAGTTTCAACCCTGTATCATTAATACACGTGTTTGTAGACCTCAGTGAGTTGTGTCTGTGTTGAGAGCAGAGCAGGGACAGAGCTGGACATGAGGAGACAGCAACAGAGGAAGACATACTTCAGTTCAGCTGTGTGGGCAGCCATGAGGGTCCGAAGTGACTTATCAGCAAGAGGACAGCCAGACAGACTGGAAGATACAGAGAGAGAGAGACCGTCAGGAAACCAGAGACCTGAACTGGACTACAGAGACAGAGACCTGAACTGACTAAAGAGCCAGGACAGAACTGGACTACAGAGCCAGAGACATGAACTGACTACAGAGCCAGGACAGAGCTGGACTACAGAGCCAGAGACATGAACTGACTACAGAGCCCTTGACAGAACTTGGCTATAGGGCCAGGACTTGAACTGACTTCAGAGCCAGAACGGAACTGAACTTCAGAGCCAGGACTGAACTGGGCTATAGAGCCAGGACAGAACTGGACTACAGAGCCAGGGAGAACTGGACTACAGAGCCAGGACCTGAACTGACTACAGAGCCAGAACAGAACTAGACTACAGAGCCAGAACTTGAACTGGACTACAGAGCCAGGACAGAACTGGACTACAGAGCCAGAACTTGAACTGGACTACAGAGCCAGGACTGAACTCGGCTACAGAGCCAGGACAGAACCTAGACTACAGAGCCAGAACCTGAACTGGGCTACAGAGCCAGAACTTGAACTGGACTACAGAGCCAGGACTGAACTCAGCTACAGAGCCAGGACAGAACTGGACTACAGAACCAGGACTTGAACTGGACTACAGAGCCAGAACAGAACTGGACTACAGAACCAGGACCTGAACTGGGCTACAAAGCCAGGACCTGAACTGGACTACAGAGCCAGAACAGAACTGGACTACAGAACCAGAACTTGAACTGGGCTATAGAGCCAGAACCTGAACTGGACCATGGAGCCAAAACCTGAACTGGGCGACAGAGCCAGGACCTGAACTGGACCATGGAGCCAGAATCTGAACTGGACTACAGAGCCAGACTCTGAACTGGGCTACAGAGCCAGAACCTGAGCTGGACTACAGAGCCAGGACGTGAACTGGACTACAGAACAGAACTGGACTACAGAGCCAGACTCTGAACTGGGCTACAGAGCCAGAGCTGGAGCTGGACTTCAGAGCCAGAACAGAACTGGGCTACAGAGTCAGGACAGAACTGGGCTACAGAGCCAGAACCTGAGCTGGACCACAGAGCCAGAACCTGAACTGGACTACAGAGCAAGAACAGAACTTGACTACAGAGCCAGGACAGAACTTGACTATAGAGCCAGAACCTGAGCTGGACTACAGAGCCAGGACCTTAATTGGACTACAGAGCCAGGACAGAACTACTAATCTTAACAGAAAAGTAATAGTGGAAAAATAATGACGAATGAAGGTGTGCGTGTGTGAGCTGCTCCTTCTGATTTTTAATGAGGTTAAACATAAGAGGAAAGTATTTCTGTGATTCATTAATGTGCTCATCTGATTCATCTCTAACATGAAACACAAACAGTAATTAATGTGCTACATTATATTAAAACCCTGAGTCCTCCCAACTCCTCTGCCTGTAGAGACTGCAGCTTCCACAGCTGCATATTCCCTTCCTCGTGGATCATTGACTGGAGAAACCTTTACATTAAAGCCCTCAAATGACTGTGGAAACATTTACTGGGTGTTAGTCCAGGTGAAGAGGTTCATGTGTATTAGTATTCTACAGGTGAGGAGGTAAGACCACCCCTACCTCTTCACCTGGATCAGTATCCTACAGGTGAGGAGGACCACCTCTACATGATGAAGTAGGATACAGAAAACAAGGAGGCAACACATTAGAGTTTAGGGGGCAACAACAATAACATAAAAATACATTAAAAATATTATGAATAACTATATCAATAATAAATACTAATTTAAGAACTTGCATAGGGGTAACAGGGTTAACAGGGAGTGACAGGGATAACAGGAGGGAACAGGGAATGATGGTGTAACAGAGGGTAACAAGGGGCGACAGGGTAACAAGGGGTGATAGGGAATGACAGGGGTAACGGGGTAACAGTGAGTGACGGGATAACAGGGTAACAAGGAGTGAAAAGATAACAAGAGTGACAGGGGTAACAGGGGGTGACAGGGGGTAACAGGAATGGCAGTGGGTAACAAGGGGTGACGGGAGGTAACGGGGGACAGGGGTAACAGGGGGTAACAGGTGGAAACAGGGGGTAACAGTGGTTGACAGCCACATTGGTACCCAATAGATATTTTATCGTTGTTATTGTTATTATACACAAAATAATTACACAGTCATTTGCGGGCTGTTACAGAACAGCAACCAGTCATGATCCAGTAGTCACAATAACGACACCTACATACCTACTGTAGCTACACTGAGGGAACGGAGAGACAAGACAGGGACATGGTCTGACTTTTGTCAGATTTACCATCACTCTGCTTCTCTTTATGAAATGATTCAATGACAGAATGAAATCATACTTCAACCCTTTTAAGGTACAAACACCACAGATTAATAAAGCAGAAACACTCCTCATGTCCCAGTCAGAGAGCAGGTCTCACCTTCGATGGGATGCGTAGTTTCCAGTAATGTGTCCACTGCCATCACAGCCCGGGGTGGGACATCTAAGACAAAGACACATGATTCTTATATGAAATACTACAGTATCACAGTAAGCTGTTAATGTTGAATTTGTTCAGGTCCTATCAGATGTTAGAGATGAGGAAACAGCAACTCAACTCTTGTGCCAAGTCAGTTACAAAGTCAGATACTTTTCTCAGGTCTAACTGTTACCTGAATGTTGTTAAAAATGGTCTCCATAGAATCTCTCATATGACATGAACACAGCAGAAGGTTTACAGAGAGACAGTTTTATGATGTTCTGACTGTACAGAAGGTGTTTCATTGTGATCAGCAGATACACGCTACAGTGAAAGTGGAACCATGTTGTGTGAAAGGTTGTTACTTACACCAGAACCTCTTTTTTGCTGTCTTTGGGCTGAAACTTGACCTTGAAGCTGCTGGTGGTGACTTCACCGGGGTACTTCCTGTCCTCCAGGTTCTCCTGGTCCTCTTCCTCCCCATCAGATGAGGTGTATGAGGGAGCCGTATACTCCACCTGAACAAAGGTGAGAACACAGGTAATCATGATGGCATGTCATCATCATGGCTCACTCTCCTGGGGCCTCATTTATAACCATTGTGTATGCACAAAACATGGCCTGAGAGATGCATACACCATTTCCCACGCAAAAATAGGGCTCTATAAAAACAAACCTGACAGTAAAATGTGCGCACATGTATGCTAAGTCTGTCTCATGTGTACAAACATTTTGGAGACAGGGGAAATTGGCGACACAGATGGTAAGGTGGTGAATTGAACAATGAACAGTTGCAGTGAGTCAGATGCACAGAGCGCACCAGACACACCACTTAAATAAATAAATTGTGTTCACCTACGAAATTCCCTATTTCTAATGTTATCCCAGGGTGTGTGATGGTCTACCACTGATTGCTGCAATCAATTTGGCAAGATATGAATTAATCAGCCTGATGGCTGCAAACATATAAATACAGTGGTGACACTCATGCATAATGCTGCATGATGGATACACTGGCGCGTTATTTCAGCTTTTGTGCAAACGTACACTTTTATTATGAATCCTACGCACTGATGAGGCCCCTGGTCTGGATGTGTACCATACCTCCTCATGGTCCTCTTCTTTGACTCCACTTGGTTTGGTGAAGTCCAGTGGCCCCTCCCACTCTGGCTGAGTTTGGCCCTGAGACAAGGTGGCTCCAACGTGCTGAGAGGATGAAGACGAGGAGGATGAAGGCTCTGGAGACTGCATGCCCTCCCTCTTAGTTTTCTTCATGCTGAGGTCCAAAGTGCCGTTTTCATCCACTTCAATGTCCGACTCCTACAGAGTTCAGATAAAGACGGTGAGTGTGTATGTGATTGATCTAGTCAGATCTGGTCCCAGGAAGAATGAGTGTGTACCTTTGCGCAGGGCTCCCTGGGCTTGGTGCTGAGAGTCTCTGGTCTCTCCCAGCAGCGGGTGGACAGGTTGAGGATGGCTGTTGCTGCCATGTGGGCTGCCTCTGCATCTTGGCTATAGTCATAACCACTGGAGGATGAGGCGCTCTTGGAGAATCCTCCAGACACACTGTGGCTGGGGGAGGAGGCCTTAGGGAATGATTTAGCTGTGGGAGAGGAGGGAAGTTACTGGGACAGGAACCAGAGCAGAGCAGTCTGACATGACTAAATGTTGTTAATACAGCTGCTGTCGGATCAGGTGTGTGGTTGGTTTGTATTGTACCAGAGAAATCATGTCAGTGTTCATTAAGAAGGTGACCACACAGTAATGAGCCTGGTTCCTGCTCTCCAGTTTAATCATGCACAAGAATTATGAGTTTATACTCTGACATTACAAAAATTATGGATTGTTGAATTATGAATTATGTAAAATATATTCAAGGTTCAGTGTGAATTATATCTAATTCAGTTTTATTAATATAGCACAGTTCTCTCAGGGATCTTTTCAAACAGAGTGGGTCTAGACTCTGTGTAATACAGTACTGTTGACAGACCCAACAAATCCAACATGAGCAGCAGCTGAGGACTGTGGAGAGGAAAGAAGTGATTAAACTGGTAGAAACCTGGAACAGAGCCGGGCTCATGGCAGCCATCTGCCTAGATCCACATTTTTACTGACAGATGAAAACAAACTGTGAGATCCAGTCAGAACAGCTGATCTGTCCTCTTTATTCTTTAATGTTCTCTTGTATTTTTAGGCAACTGTCTACGATGCCTGTTTCCTTCTCTGCCTCTCAAAAACATGTCTGTGGCATGTTTCTCTTTTCTTTTTTTGTTAGACATTGTTCAGAAAGACTGTGAACTGTGACATGTAATATTAAAATATTGATCAGCCTATTTCAACCATGAAGAGGAGGAACAGACTAAATTGATTTTTTTCTTCTGCATGATGAACAAAGTTGTGTTTTCTTTATCTCAAATGCCAACTATTGTTTAAATGTATGTTCAGTTTATTCATGCACCCAAATGATTCATTATTATTCACTAAATATGAATTTAACTTAAGCAGCTAGCGACCATAAATATTGAATATAATAGAAAATTAATATTGGAAGATACTATAAATCATTACTAGAGACACAACACTGAGGTTATAGACACAACACTGAGGTTATAGAGACACAACACTGAGGTCATAGAGACTCAACACTGAGGTTATAGACACAACACTGAGGTCATAGACACAACACTGAGGTTATAGAGACACAACACTGATGTCATATACACAACACTGAGGTTATATAGACACAACACTGAAGTTATAGAGACACAACACTGAGGTTATAGAGACACAACACTGAGGTCATAGAGACTCAACACTGAGGTTATAGACACAACACTGAGGTTATAAAGACACAACACTGAGGTTATAGAGACACAACACTGAGGTCATAGACACAACACTGAGGTCATAGAGACTCAACACTGAAGTTATAGACACAACACTGAGGTCATAGAGACACAACACTGAGGTCATAGAGACTCAACACTGAGGTTATGCAGACACAAGACTGAGGTCATAGAGACTCAACACTGAGGTCATAGAGACTCAACACTGAAGTTATAGACACAACACTGAGGTTATAGAGACACAACACAGAGGTTATAGAGACAAGACTGAGGTCATAGAGACTCAACACTGAGGTTATAGAGACAAGACTGAGGTTATAGAGACTCAACACTGAGGTTATAGAGACAAGACTGAGGTTATAGAGACTCAACACTGAGGTTATAGAGACAAGACTGAGGTTATACATACACAAGACTGAGGTTATAGAGACTCAACACTGAGGTTAAAAAGACCTCTTTTTCTCAATCGCTTTGATGCAATTCACTCATCAGAAGTCTAAACCTATGGAAGACAGAGGATCTTTAGATGTAGAACATGGTTTTTCCAAAGATTTACTATAATGAAAAAAATGCAAATACTTGATTTTTATATTTTTTGATTCATTTTGCAGCAGATTTGTGGCACTTTGCATATTGTGTGTGTGATTTTTGTATTTGTGTGTTTTAAAAGAAAATGAGACCTGGTTTAGAACACATGGGAAGGCAGTGTCTATGTGTGTGTGTGTGTGTGTGTGTGTGTCTGTGTGTGTGTGTGTGTGTGTGTGTGTGTGTGTGTTAGGGTTAGTCTTGCCCTTTCATACATATTAGAAGAAAGTTTAAAGTGATTTGATTGAAAACACTGATGCTGCAGGACAGTATCACAGTGAGAGAGAGGTCTGTGATTCTATCTGATGAAGGTACAAATTGTTTTCATGAGAAATGCATCAACACAGTGAGAACATGTCTCTTTCTGAAGAAGAACTGCATCAAAGTGATTGCGAAAATCTGTAAAAGCTGAAGAAATCCACTGAAATTAAAAGTTCATCTCCACCTGTTTCCACTTGGTTTTGCATTTGAACTCATGTCAGGTGACAGTAACAGCGGAGCAGTGAGGTGATGTCTTACTTTTGAAGGCTTTGGGTGATGTTTCAGCGGAGCTGGGTGTCTTTGGGATCAGCATGCGCTTTCCAAACACCTGGACATCAAAGCTTGCATAGTCAAAAGACACCTTGGAGTATTTCTCCAGCTCCTTGGCCAGGTTAGCTCGCGGCGTGGTGGTCACCGTGTTGGGCCGGTAGCTGCCATACTGAGGGATCTCCAGCTGTTTCACAAAACACATGGGCCTGGAGGAAAGGTCATGAGTCATGTTTAACCCTTGCACTGAAACGGTCACAGCTGAATGTACTTAAAACAAAGAGAGAAGCACGTCTGACCTGAGCACTCTGTCAGAGTTGGAGGATGGTTCACTGGCTGAGGCCTGTAAGTGAACCTGCTTGTCCTGGTTCTTGTTGAGTTTAGCAGCTGCTGCGATGGGGCAGCCAGACAGACTGACAGGGGGATACAGCCAGAAGAAGAAGTCAACATTTAGACTTTAGACAGGAGTTTGTTTATTGATTAGTCTTCTACAGACGGTGTGAGTATGTGTTAGTACGATTAGATGAGACTGGTTATTCTTTTATATTTGTTTCTGATCATTTCCATAATCTATACAGCTGTGTGTGTATGTGTGCGTGTGTGTGTTCATGTTTGTGTGTGTGTGTGTGTGTGAGTGTGTGTGTGTGTGTGTGTGTGTGTGTGTGTGTGTGTGTGTGTGTATTGACCTGCGGTGTGTGTTGCGGTTGCTGTTGACGTGACCTTGGCCTGTGCATCCAGGAGTCGGACACTTCAGGACGTTCTCATGCATGGCCAGGACTACAGACACACAGCAGACACAGACTCAGGTCAGTGTGTTTAGTTCACTGATGGGTTCACATCACTGACAGTGGTATGAAGTTGTTCAACATACACAGTAGCTGTAAAAGCAGTAATGGTAATGACAGCAGAACTATTAGTTGTATGACAGAAGGGGTTAGAACTGGTAGTAAAAATAGAAACTATATCTAGTCAGATCTCCAAGCTGTTTAACATCTCAATCAAACCGGCCTATGTTACATAGAGAGTTAGTCTCAGAGCTGAGTAACCACCACAGTGACAGAACCTGCTTCAGGAGAGTCCATTGGTCTACAGGTGGTCTACAGGTGGTCTACAGGTGGTCTACAGGTGGTCTACAGGTGGTCTACGTGCTGTTAAGGATAAGGTGAACTCACTCTCTGGAGGGATTCGGTCTTTGTGAGGACATCCAGACAGACTGCGATGGTGAGGGTACAGCCCAGTCACATGACCTGTCCCATCACACCCTGGGGTAGGACACTTCACTTCCTTCTTCTCTGAATAGAGGAGGGTGTGGTTTCGATGGCAGAGAGAATAAATGAAGCACATCATTAATTAGAACGAGGACCTGATCATCAGGCCCAGAATGACCAATCAGTTGTGGATACTATAGATAATTATTACTAAGATGTTTAATTAGTTCATACATCATTAAACGGCTCCTGGTTACACTTTGTGATTTGCCAAACATTAGGCATCTATTGATGATGTCATTAGATGCAGCTTTTTACATCTAAAATAACAAATTAATGATAAATAATAAAAAAAACAAATAACCACTAGAATCAGCTCCTCCTCCGCTCAGACTAGTTCCAGGTTACATCCCTGTTTATTCAGAGTCAGAGAAAATATGAACCATTTGTGTGAAATCCTGTGATAATTGCTGTGAAGTTTTGAGTAATGGCTAAAAAATGGGTTTCTGAGGTCACACTGACCTTGACCTTTGACCTTTGACCACTAAAGTCACTCAGTTCATCCTTGAGTCCAAGTGAATGTTTATGCCATATTTGTTCATAATAATAAATTCCTTCAAGGTGTTACTGAGATATCGTGTGCACGAGAATGGGACAGATGTATGGACAGACGTACGGACAACCTGAAGACAACATGTCTCTGTCTCTGACTGTCGTGGAGGAATAAAAAGGTAACTCTCTGAACTAGAATGTGATCACTGCCTGTAACAGAGAGTTCATGTGTCCAGAGGATCTACTGTCAGATGTGTCCATCTCTCTGGTATTGAACTCGTGCTCGTCTCAATACTTGAAACAACATCTATAATATCTGTAGTATTGATACTTCAGGTATCACTGACTCAACCCTCAAATAGTACCAGTAGTCACATGACCAACGAATGGGTGCCTGTGACAGGGCAGGCAGACTTTAGCTTACATCCATAATGAGGACATTTTGATCGAAGTATGTTTAGACTTATAAATAAAAAGATTCAACATGCTGTTCCTGCAGCGTAGAGAGTCGCTGTGCAGTGAAGATGGAAGATGAATCAACATTGTCATCAGTGAATTAAACCTTTTCTCCAGAGCTTCAGACTTAGACTCTAAATGTTTTAATAAAAACCTGACTGACTTTAGAAAAACAGAATCTTTGAAAATACAGAGTAAAAATGTTCAGACACAAACTGAACTACAGTTACAACAGTAACATGTTGGAAAAATACCTATGTTCTGTTCCAACATTGCACTAGTGTTTACTGTACTGTGAACATGTCAACGTCTCAGCAGATCACTGTCCTGTCACTTTACAACACTGTATAGAAATGTATATACAAGCTTATGAAAGACAGAGGATCTTTAGATTTAGAACATGGTTTTTCCAAAGATTTACCATAATGAAAAAAGTGTTTGGCATTTGATGCAAATACTTGAGTTTTAGAATTTTTGTCTCATTTTGCAGCAGATTTGTGGCACAGTTGTAAAAACCAGAATATAACTTCTGTAACTGAGTAACTGAGGATAGAAAAATGGTGAACATGGAACTATGCATTGGAAAATATATAAAGAAAAATATGCTATCAAACTTAGATGTATGGGACATATATATGGGACATACATACGCTGCATGACGTCTCCATAGACATGGCCCAGACGGTACAGATGCAAATACTACTGCTGAAGCCAGTTTGTTTGAGCATTTGAAGCAATTTTAAGAACAAACAAGTGAAGACGCAGACGGATTATATTTATATACGAGTTTTAAATGTCTGAGATTTTTCAGTGGTGTAGAATAATTAATTTGGTTTGGGAGTGGCAGTGATTTGGGGCTGGTGATGGATGGGTAGAAGACGGTTCTATTGAAAGAGGATAGCAGTCTATTTATAAAAAAAAAAAAAAAAGGGAACAAATGAACACAAACAAGTTCATTTTTGGAACTGTGAACTTAGTTCAAAATTTTTAAAAATGAACTATGAACGTGAACTAGTTCATTTTCATCCGTATGAACTAAACTTTAAACTAGTTCTTTTTAAGTGTGAACTGGCACAACACTGCACATATATATCTACATATATATCTACATATATAGATATATATCTGTGTGTGTGTGTGTGTGTGTGTGTGTGTGTGTGTGTGTGTGACTGGTGTTGCTCTTTCAGATATTTAAGAAAGTTGAAAGTGATTTGATTGAAAACACTGATGCTGCAGGACAGTATCACAGTGACAGAGAGGTCTGTGATTCTATCTGATGAAGGTACAAATTGTTTTCATGAGAAATGCATCAAGACAGTGAGAACACGTCTTCAGTAGTGAACTATGCGTGGATACAAACACAATGAGAAATGCTGATGAACTGTTCTGAGAGCTGCATTAAGAGAGTTGAGGATGATGTTTCTGAAGAGAGAACTTCATCAAAGTGATTCAGAACAATTGTTAGAGCGGACTTATCATCCAACTCAAACAGCTAGATGTTGGTGATGAATATAATGTTTTAAGCTGATATATGTTCTAACCAGACACAGGACTCAGTGTTAGCTGTGATGAACAGGCTCCAGTCCTGGACTACACAGTGTAAGGACGAGGACCTGGTGTCTGTTGGCTGCAGAGACATGTACGTACCTTTGCTGTAGTGGGGGGTGCGGCGGGACACAGCAGCAGGCTCACAGCTCTTGCTGGAGGAGCCATATGGTTGGTACTCTGGGGAGCTGCGGACCTCCTGACCCCCCTTCACCTCCTCCGCCTTCAGGGCGATGGCCTGCTCCAGCAGCCCCAGGTTCCCTCGGGTCATGTCCCAGTTCTCTGAGTCATCTGTGATTCCTGAGCCCTCTGAGACACGGTCCTGCTCCTCTCCTTCCTCCTCCTCCTCCTCCTCCTCCTCCTCTTCCTCCTCCTCATCCTCCTCCTCATCCTCGTCATCATCCTCCTCAGAATGGACTTCTATAACCACTGTGGTAGGAGAGGCTTGGTCCTCCTCTTCCTCCTCCACTACCTCACCTGCTTCCTTACCCTGCCTCTCGTCCCCCTCTTCCTCTCTCTCCTCCTGCTCTTCATCCTCTTCCTCAGTCATGGGGGTGCTGACCTTTTCTTCCCTGAGTGACACCTCGGCTTCTGATCCCTGAGTGCGTGGACTCAAAGTGTAAGGAGTGTCAACCTCGTGGTGGACCTCCCTCTCTTCTCCCTCATTTTCCTCCTCCCCTTCTTCCTCTTCCTCATCCTCCTCCCCCTCCTCCTCCTGCTCTTGTTCCACCCTCTTTCTCTGCTCCTCTTTGGCCTGATGGTGGTAATCGCCACTGGAGTACTGGTGGTCAGAGTTTTCTTGGCCGATCATCTGTCTTTCCACCTCCCTCTCCTCTACAGGATTCTCTTGTCTTTCTTGCTGCTTTTCCTTTTCCTTGTCTTCCTCCTCTTCTTCCTCTTCCTCCTCTTCTTTTGACTCGTTCAGCTCTGTGACCCCCTTGTCTTCTTCAGGTTTGTCTAATTGTTGGTCCTGTGTCTCCAACTGACCTTCCTCTTCCCCCTGCGTCTCTGTTTCCTCCTGCTGATGATGGTCGGAGAGCGTTTCCACCTTCACTTCCTCAGCAGTTTCCTCATGTTCAGTTTGGTTCTTGTTGTCTTCAGCTGAAGGACGAGCTGCCGTCTCTGCCGTGTCCTTTACCTCTGTTGTCTCTGGTGAGCAGTCTGCTGTAGAGTCAAAGTAGAAAAGATATAGCTTATAACTCTGGAAATTGTGACTGACCTATAGTGACCTTATCTGACTGATGATGACGCAGTAATGGAGTGATGCTGTGTCTGCTTGCTTCACTCAGGTTACAACCTCCTCCCTGTAACATAGATCCACACCACCCTTTTCTAAGATGGTGAAGTTCTCGCACCGTCAGTCAGACCCTCACTGTCCAGACACATTTACATTTGTACAATACTGTTAATGACTCCCATCAGCCTCAGCTGTGCTGTGTAGTGCTAACTGGCTATGGTTAGCATGATAAATCACTAAACTGTTAAAATAATACTGTAATAACACGCCAATCTGTCTATGGTGACCAAGGTAAACATGAGCATGTTGACATCGTCATTGTTAGCATGTTAACATGCGGATTTTAGTATTTAGTTCACAGCAGCATTAAGAGCAGATAACATTGCTGTGAGTCAGTCCATGAAAATAATAAACATTGTTTAATTTTCACCCTCAGCTGACGACCTCAGAAAAACACTGTTCTACCTTTCTCTGACATTTCTATGTCTGCTTTTTTCGTGAATAATTAGATTCACTACTGTCCCATCTTTCTTTTTTTCTTTTTCTTTCTTTCTTTTTCATAATTGAGGTATTTCCTGTTTTACTTTTGTTACCTCTCCTGTGGTTTCAGATCCCACTCCCTGATCTCCCTGATCATCTCCTCCAGTGTTAGTATTCCTGCTTTACTGTTCTTTAGCCTTTAACCTCTGACCTTTACCTCTGCCTCAACCTTAAGGACTTGTTATATCTGGTCTCTACACTGGAGCTGTACTGTTCTGGTTTTGTTTCACTCACTTTGTATTGACTCTGGTCTGCTTTTTGTTTTGTTTTTCTTCTTCTCTTTAAGGTCTTCCTCTTCCTCCTCTTCCTCCTCCTTCTGCTCCTCATCCTCCTCTGCTGCATCACTGTCTGCGGTAAAGCCATCATCGGTTGCCTGTTTGACAGGCTGGTTCCTCCTTTTGGGAGCAGACTGGTTCTCCTCGGCCTCGGCCTCAGCCTCGGCCTCCTCCAGCTTCCTCTTCTTCACAATAGGACATCCCAGGACGCTGAGGAGAGGAGGGTGGGTGTGTACATTAATACTAACGTCCAACATGCTAACATAAAACAGCACCGCTGATAGTGTGTGTTTGTCATTGTTACACTGTGAGGTGGAACAGATAACCCTGACAGCAGCACTGTACACAGTCTGACCTGGTCTGACCCAACCTTCATAGAAACCTCCATGTGCTTCAGCTAACAACACAAAGTTTTCTTTATTGAACACAGCCATTAAACATTAACAGAGATGTGAACAAGCTCCAGGTCTGATACCTCCTGACTCCAGACCTGATCCCTCCTGACTCCAGACCTGATACCTCCTGACTCCAGGTCTGATACCTCCTGACTCCAGACCTGATACCTCCTGACTCCAGGTCTGATACCTCCTGACTCCAGGTCTGATACCTCCTGACTCCAGACCTGATCTTTCCTGACTCCAGACCTGATACCTCCTGACTCCAGGTCTGATACCTCCTGACTCCAGACCTAATCCCTCCTGACTCCAGACCTGATCCCTCCTGACTCCAGGTCTGATACCTCCTGACTCCAGACCTGATACCTCCTGACTCCAGGTCTGATAATGCCTGACTCCAGGTCTGATACATCTTGATTCCAGGTCTAGTACCTCCTGACTCCAGACCTGATACCTCTTGACTCCAGACCTGATACCTCCTGACTCCAGACCTGATACCTCCTGACTCCAGGTCTGATATCTCCTGACTCCAGGTTAATACCTCCTGACTCCAGGTCTAATACCTCCTGACTCCAGGTCTAGTACCTCCTGACTCCAGACCTGATACCTCTTGACTCCAGGCCTGATATCTCCTGACTCCAGGTCTGATACCTCCTGACTCCAGGTCTGATACCTCCTGGCTCCAGGTCTGATACCTCCTGATTCCAGACCTGATACCTCCTGATTCCAGACCTGATACCTCTTGACTCCAGGTCTGATACCTCTTGACTCCAGGTCTAGTACCTCCTGACTCAAGGCCTGATACCTCCTGACTCCAGACCTGATACCTCCTGATTCCAGGTCTGATACCTCCTGATTCCAGGTCTGATACCTCCTGATTCCAGGTCTGATACCTCCTGACTCCAGGTCTGACACCTCCTGACTCCAGGTCTGATACCTCCTGACTACAGGTCTGATACCTCCTGACTCCAGGTCTGATACCTCCTGACTACAGGTCTGATACCTCTTGACCTCAGACCTGATACCTCCTGATTCCAGGTCTGATACCTCTTGACTCCAGGTCTAATATCTCTTGACTCCAGGTCTGGTACCTCCTGACTCCAGTGGCTTCTGTTGATGAGGGTTCACAGTCTGAGAATGTTTGAATCATGTTTTCAATATGGCCGAAAACAACACAATGATTTGTGTTATTAAATCAAAAAGATTGTATTTCTTCTTTATTGTAACTCAGATGAAGATAAGTCTTCACATTATTTTCTGACATTTTCAGACACATAAAAAATAAAGAATTCAACAAAGACACAGTGGAGTTATGGTGCAACTGTGGGTGAATGTGAATGTGCAGTTAGACTATTCTATCATTAAGGTCAAAATACTGGTTTCACTGAAATTCTGATTGTTGTTGAACGGGACAACATCCAATAATTTACTTATCTCACATATATCCACATATGAGGAATTATAATGACAGTATTATGTTATTATATACAGTATTCATATTATAACATGAAGTGTGTTTATATTGCATTCATCCTCAGGTCACAGGGTCACTGAGGGTCTGATGAGAATGAAGATCATGCGACCTTCGCGGTCCCCTGATCTCAGTCCAGGTGAACTATGGCAGTTGGAACGACATGTTAGACAGAGCTCTCCTCCACCATCATCTAAACACCACATGAGGGAACATGTTTATGAAGAAAGGTTCATCCTCCAGTAGAGTTGAAGCTGGATACTCTTGGTGGAACAACACCTGACTGAGACACTTGATGTTGGTGTCTCCTTTAATTTGTCACTGTCTGTATGTTGGCTACATATTTTCATGTCCTCATTCATTCATTTCATGTCCTCATTTCATGTCCTTATCATTATACTACATGGCCAAAAACACATTGACACATCTGTCCACATAAGAAGTGAACTTTCAGTCTGTTTAGTTCCAGTGAAGGGAGGTGGATATTAGCTCTAGCTTAGTGTGTAGGACATACTGTACAAGAGCTTGTGACGTCATGACAACAGTCTGCGAAAGAACCATTCAAAGATCCAGATGGTTTTGAATAAAAACAGAAAATATGAAAAATCAAACAGAAAGGTAAGTAAAACAAACCTAATAGGTAGGTAAAACAAACCTAAATCTGTGATTCATTTGCTGACATCTTATCTCAGTCTGGGTGATAGCATGAAGCCATTGCTATGTGTTCATGCTAACAAGCTAACTTACTGTTGTACAGAGAGTTTGAATCCTACCTTCGGTGTCGTGAGTATCTTCCACTGACGTGGCCTTTGCCGTCACATCCAGGGGTGGGACAGCTGCTACAGCTGCAGCAAGACAAACACACACTTCATACACACAACACCTGCTGTATACACACTGACAGTCTTCAGCTGAGGCATCAGATCACCTACCTCAAGTCCTGCTTCATCTCTTGTCCCACAGGCTCCGACACTGAGAGTGAAGAAGCAGGAGAATCAATAAATGCAAAAATAAAAGTCAGAACTATCAGTGTAAAAGAGCATTGATGCTTTTATTGTGTAGTGTGTGTGTGTGTGTGTGTGTGTGTGTGTGTGTGTGTGTGTGTGTGTGTGTGTGTGTGTGTATACTGACCCCGGATGCCTTTGGAGCGGGTTCGTGTTCTTGTCTCTGTAACGTCTTGGCTCATCTGAATAAACAGAGAGACATTAGATAAATAGATGGATGGATGGATGGATATATAGATAGCTATAGATAGATAGATAGATAGATCGATAGATAGACAGATAGATAGATAGATAGATAGATAGATAGATAGATAGATAGATAGATAGATAGATAGATAGATAGATAGAAGATAGATAGCTACTTTGATTTGATAGATACTTTGATATTTTGAGGCGTGTCCTCTCTGGTTAATTGGCTCTCTCTTGGTCCACTGCTGACTCAGTCTCTGACCTTTGAACTCATTTTCTGTTGGATGAAACAAACACGTCACAGTCAGTAGAAAAAAAAGAACATTTTCTGTTTCAGCTCACAACCACTCAGTCTGTTGTATAAGGTCTTCTATATTACAGTCTGGGGACGTACAGGAGTATGACAGATGTAGACATTTACCAGGCAGGGAGAGTCTAATGAAAAGGTTGGTTGCATTGTGGGAAATGAAGGATCCTGCATTTCTGAGGCTTGACTCATACTCTCTGTCTCTGCTGCTTCCATGTTGACCGCTCTTACCCTGTTAGACCAATACACCTCCTGAGAAGAGGCAGCAGTAATTGTACTACAGAAATATGTGTCCGAAGACAGCAGGTATATTTGAGGGTGGAAGAGGGAACTAACAGCTGCACAGTATGATCCTGACAGACAGAGGGGAGGGATGGGTTTTTTCTACTGGTCTAAGATTCCAATCCAGATTTTAAGACCATAATAAAAACAAATAATTAAATATCATATAAACAATCCGAAACAATCAGTTTTATTAGAAGATATTCAGTAATGATAATAATTGCATACAACATACACAACTTATATATACTGAATATATAATGTATTTTGAGGTTTCTCTGTGCTCCTGCAGGTATGACGACAGACTGACAGACTGTGGTCCTGATAGTTTGGGAACAGGGTCACAGGCCAAAGCAGGTGACTGTTTACCTGCTCCAGTCCACGGCCTCCGTCTAAATGTGTATTTACCACTACATTTGAGCAGGTAGAACAGTGAACCGAACCAACATGGAGTACTAAGGACGGAGTGACGGCTCCCCGCTGACAGCAGGATGTAGGCCGGCCTGTGAACCAGCGAGGCCTCTGTCCTATCTACACTGACATACACACACAAACAAGACGCCTCAGTCAACCCGCGGTCATCGGTTCATCTTTTCACTAACCTCACCGTGTCGACACCGGCCGCCATTGTAAGGGCCAGAAATAACGAGCCACAATAATAATCGGGTTAAAGCCTGACACATTTGACCGATCTGAATTGATCCTCCACGAAGGGAAACCCTACAGAAAGCGCACTTACTCCGCGACGAGCGAAGTGAAATACCGCCTCGTCCCGTGCCGCCTGCCCGGTGTAGACCACCGTAAGGCCTGCAGCCGGGCCGACGACAACACCGACAGGAGAAAGCGCTTCGTGCTCTTTGTCAGACACATAAAGCCTTACCTTAATGCCATCCCCTCCCCCTCCGTTCAGACAGCGCCGGCTCAAACACACGTTCACTGGAACAAACCACGATGACTACAACCACAATCCACCTCCGGACCCACAGCAGAGGGTCTGCAGCGGTGTCACGGCGGCGTCAGACTGAGCTCAGCACCCCTGAGCCGTTCAGCACCTCGGACAGGGCCGGACGAATCTTCAGCACCATGGACAGAAGCCCCGCTGCACTGCCTCCTGCAGGAGCTCAGGAGAGCTGCAGGCCGCCGCGGCTCACGGAAGGCAAGACCGCCAAACAGCTGGAGGACGGGGTCTGGAGGAGGAAGACTGAGCCAGTCCTGAGCCCAGTCCTGATGTAAAACACCCAGAAACTTTAAACCGGCAGAGGAGGCTGTAGTTACTAACAGCAGCAGGTTGTAGTGGTGGTGGTGTTTCACGTTACTATAGCAGCTGGAGCCAAACTAAATTATCCAACTGTTTACATCATTGGAATCTTCATCTCTGGAACAAACTCTGCACTGCAGAGCAGCCACCAGACAGCACCTTTGTTCCTGTGTCCCAGACCAGTCAAACAAACAAACAAACAAATAAACAAGCAAAAATCTAAAAAGAATTAGATTCAGATCAATCAGATCAAAAAATAGATCAATGGAAAACAAATTTAACATATCTGTTATTTACATTTTTTGAAATATGAAATGTACCTTTATCAACAGATATAAACAAAAATAATATGTGCATTAGTTGTCATCTCTGCTTGATCCTGAGATATTTAAAATACTGATTCAACGTGTAAAAATTGTGTCCTCTCTTCTCATCGTGCTCTGGATCTGCTGTATTTTACTTCTTCGGTCCTGCCTCCAGGTGACAACATGTTCCCTCCAGGTTCTGAGCACTAGCATGTGTTACAGAAACTACTTCAAATGGTAGAGCTCTCTCTCCCTCTATCTCCCTCTCTCTCTCTCTCACACACACACACACACACACACACACACACACACACACACACACACACACACATACACACCAGCATATTGTGATGGTATGATTGTATCAATAGTCTTTTTTATATAATTAGTTTTTTGGGGGAGTTGGGAGGACAGTGCTAACTCCATCCATCACCCATCCATCCATCCATCCATCCATTCATCCATCCATCAATCATTAATCAATCCATTATTCATCCATCCATCCATCCATCCATCCATCCATCCATCCATCCATCAATCATTCATCCATCCATCATTAATTAATTCATCCATCCATCCATCATTCATCCATCCATCCATCCATTAATCAATCCATCATTTTTTCCATCCATCCATCATCCATCCATCAATCATTCATCCATCCATCATTAATTAATTCATCCATCCATCATTAATCAATCATCATCCATCCATCCATCATTAATTAATTCATCCATCCATCATTCATCCATCCATCAATCACTCATCCATCTATTCATCCAACCATCATTCATCCATCTATCCATCCATCCATCAATCATTCCTCCATCCATCATTAATTCATTCATCCATCCATCATTCATATATCTGTCATCCATCCATCCATCCATGCATCAATCGCTCATCCATCCATCCATCATTCATCCATTCATCCATCCATCCATCTATCTTTCATCTATCCATTCATCAATCCATCATTCATCCATGATCCATCCATCCATCCATCCATCCATCCATCCATCAATCCCTCATCCATCCATCCATCCATCATCCATCCATCCATCCATCCATCTATCCATCCACCCATTTATCCATCCATCCATCCATTCATCCATCCATCCATCCATCCATCCATCCATCCACCATTAATCAATCCATCATCCATCCATCTATCCATCCATCAATCATTCATCCATCCATCCATCCATCCATCATTAATTAATTCAACCCTCCATCATTCACCCATCCATCAATCACTCATCCATCCATTCATCCATCCATCATTCATCCATCCATCCATTCATCCATCCATCCATCCATCCATCAATCATTCCTCCATCCATCATGAATTAATTCATCCATCCATCATTCATATATCCGTCATCCATCATCCATGCATCAATCACTCATCTATCCATCCATCCATCATCCATCATTCATCCATGATCCATCCATCCATCCATCCATCTTTCGTCCATCCATCATCCATCCATCCATCATCCATCCATCCATCAATCATCCATCCATCAATCATCCATCCATCCATCCATCCATCTATCCATCCATCCATCATCCATCCATCCATCCATCCATCCATCCATCCATCCATCCATCCATCTATCCATCCATCCATCATTCATCCATCCATCCATCATCCATCAATCATCCATCTATCCATCATTCACCCATCCATCCATCCATCCATCCATCCATCCATCCATCCATCATCCAGCCATCCATCCATCCATCCATCAATCCATCCATCCATTTATCCATTCATCCAATCACCCATCATTCATCCATCTATTACATAACTACACAACACCATGTTTCCGTGGTAACAGTTCAGTAGCTTTGTGAGTAGCTCTGTTATGGCTGCAGTAGAAATAAAGGCCATATGACTGGTAGTTGTAATCATGGTAACAGCTGCACTGCGAGCAGTACAACTACTACGCAAACACATCCCTTTGTTTCATGATGATGTCACATCACATGTCATCACATAACAACATCACTTTATTACTGGAGCCAGAGTATAGATCCTCCTGGTCAGATATGACTCTGACACAAGTGACAGTTTTCTAATATTAGGGAACTCAGCTTGATATGGGCCAAGGATCAGATGGCGGGACTTGACTGGTTCACAGAGAAATTGTTTTGGATTGTTTTTTTTATTTCAAAGAACCTCTTTTTGAAGCACAACGCATGGTCTGGCCTCTGTTTGACTAACTGTTACTACTTACCCCAGAAAGTGTTACCTACCCCTGTGGTCGGGTTGATTGTGACAAAGAAACCCCATGTATTTGACATCAACTTTCAACATCTGTGATATTCTTGCAGAAGTTTGAATTGGTGCCATTTGTAGAAAACAAATGTGGATACTTTGTATAAAGGTTGGAAAACTGTAGCTCAAAAATTCTGTGAGTTACAGGTGGTGAAGTAACAAGTGTTACAACCACACCTGCTCTACGCTATATAATTCTATAACTGTGATTTCTGCTACAGGTCATACTCTGAATTAAAGAAGAATGCCATTAAAGCTCATGTTCTGTTCCACGTTTCGGTTCACACAACAGACAACACTAATATCAGAACGACATCCACATTTCAAAGTTGCAATGGAAGAAGAATAAGTGGAAATGTACAATTGTTTCATTATTTTGTTTGAACACAAGATGTCAAATTATTCTAATATAAGACCACTGACTGGTATTTAATTTTAAGAAATCACTGACGCATAGAAAATGTTGAAATTTTGGTTATTCAAGTCAGCAATTTTGTAAACCTGGAACACCAAACAAGTAAAGTGCCTCACACCCTCAGATTCACTGCTTGTTAACTGTTTTTTGGAGTGGCAAATTTCAATAAATTACTTCCATTCAACAATATTTTATAGGCTACACACTTCATTTTAGAGGTAAATATTGTGCTGCCAGTTTTATATGACAACCATTGGTACTTTGCAGATTAATATTTTATATATAAATCTCCTCCTAAAATATTTTTTATAATGTGACTATAAATGACGATTAATTGTATGTTTATATAAGAGTATGTATATGAAATAGTTCAAATGAGCTCCACCTGGACCAGCTATGACATTAAAATGCTGTTAACATACAATAATACAATATACTACTGTATATACCATACACTCTGAAATGGGACAACCTGCATAATGTGGACTTTGTACCTTTACTTGGGTCACATTTTAAATGCAGTCATTTTACTTGTAGTTGAGTGTTGCTCTTACTTCAGTGAAGGATGTGATTACTTCCTCAACCAGTGAAAATGTGTCACTAATGTTGCAAATTTGAACCACTGATGTTCAGTAACCAGTATCTAAGGTGGGTTCTGTGTTGCTACCTGACTTTGGGGTCCTGTATTGTAGATAGTCTTTGAGTCAAAATCCAGGCATGTACTTTATTGTTTTAGTTCAGTTATATTACGCTCACATGGCCCAATAAATAAAATGACCACAAAGTAATGTACATGAGTAACATCTGGAACTTGGAGGTTCAACAAGCCCCCTACTAACAGTTTGCAATAGGAACTTGAAGTTTGTTTGCATTAAATATCTTGCATTAAATATCTTGTTTCTATTTCAGAAACGTGACTGGTCTTTTTCAATATCTTTAATTACTGTTGGGAGATTTACCTGAAATGAAGCCCTGATTTTCACATCCCAACTAAACCATTTTAATCATACTATTGAACCATAACTCTCTAGTTGTAGAACATATGATGCACATCAGTATTTATATTGGCAGCACAATCTAATTACATCACATCCTACCTCTCAACGTAATGTTGCGTAACATGGCAGCATGTTGTAGTGCAGTGGACACACTGAGCAACACTGAGCAATACAAAACACAAAGTAACAACATTTCACAAACAATGCAGCACAGTACATTTTTCAATGAAAGTAAATTTAATATTTTCGGGCCTTGTGCTTCAAATGGTGAAAATTTCTAGCAAGTTAGAGACTGATGAAATGATGTAGTCAGAAACAAAATGGAGGATACATGGGAAACATGGGGCATTTAGGGTGCAATCCCCGTTTTGCCCAGTTAATCCAGTTAATCCAGTCCCGGGTTTCCTGATGGGTAGGACGTCAGTCAGCCTCTGGTGTTATTACACATTTGTGTCCAGCAGAGGACGGTAATTCGCAGTTAACCTGGTTTTTCCTCCGCCACAGAAACAAGAGCAGGAAGGGGAGAAGAAGAGAAGAAGAAAGGGACAGCCAAAGAAGAAGAAGAAGAAGAAGCAGCAGCAGCAGCAGCAGAAGAAGAAGAAGAAGAAGAAGAAGAAGAAGAAGAAGAAGAAGAAAAAAAAAAAAAAAAAAAAAAAAGACGAAGAAGAAGAAGCAGCTGTTTCGCGGTTCATCGTTAAGTTTACAGTCACGGAGGCTTTTATCAGGTCTGGACCTGCCGCCTGCTGATCCACAGACCAGTTTAGCTCCTGAGCTAACTATCTACACGACTTGGTTCGGTTCGGTTCGATTCGGTTCGGTTCGGTTCAGACAGCAGCTGAACCAGGACCATCAGGCTCCGCCACATCTGTGATTATTTTACAGGGCTAACGTCCGCCCAACAAGACTAGTTTAAGTAAGTTGACGGTAAAGTTAGCAAGCGGCATCTCTGACAGCATCTGAGGTTAAACTGGTTCATTTAGTCCATGTTTCAGAGTTTACAAAGTCCGGAAAGTTAAAGTTAGCTTAAAGTTTCCTACCTGACTAACGTTAGTAAGTTGATATTATATGTCAATAAGTGAGTGCTGCTGTAGTCAGGTGAGTGTGTAGAGGCCAGAGACGTTGCTCTTTGGATGATTTGAATTGTGATAGATATTTTTCCTTTTTTCAGTAACACGAGGACATAATCATCCAGTTGATCAATAATCATAAGAAAACTTAGTCTTATCTAAAGTAACTGGAACAATACACAACAACTTAACTCTATCACGTTGAAGCTGATGTTCTTCAAATCCAGTGTTTCCATGATGCTCTGCACACTCTGCTCAGTGGTGTGTAGCTTTGGACCAGATGGACCTTCACATGTAAAATAATGAATCTGACTTTGTTTGATTGTCATATGTTGATGAAAGGTGTCGTAAACTTCAGAAGACTCCCTGTGTTTGTGTGGGTGCAGCAGCAGGATGGACATATCCAGCAGACTGGAGGTTTGGCAACAGCTGGCTGAGAACTGTGGTCTCATCACGGTCCAGCAGGGTCTCCAGCAGGTCTGGACTCTACTGCTGCTCTGCCTGATCTGCAGACTCTGCTTTAGACTGGGTGAGCTGGACTACAGTACCTGCATGTCAGCAAGTAGGAGCCTTCAAAGGAAGACTCGTCTGCACTGTCTTTGATATTGTCGTAGTTGGAAGAAAATGTGGATGCTGTCTTTAGTGACACACTTGTAATGTTCCTTATTTTCAACACCACTGTATTCTGATGCTTTTCTGTCTTGTCACTCAAAGTGACAATGAAATGTATTTAGATACATTTATTACAAAAAAAGTCTATAATCAACCCAAGTCCAACCATATTAATGTTTGGATGCTGTAGGATGCTGCTGGATGCTGTTGGATGCTGCTGGACTTGTGACTATAAATCAAAGTTTTGTCCTGCTTGTGTTCCTCAGGAGGTGTGTCCACCCTGAAGCATGTAGTGTCAGTGTTGGCTGGGATGTACAGCCTCTTCCTGTTCTTTGAGTTGCAGATGCTGTGGGTGCTGTTGTTCAGTGCACTCTGTTACCTCGTTCTGCTGCTCACTCAACACTCCAGTACCAGAGGCCTCTTCCTTTCGGCTGTTATCCTCGTCTACCTCCTTGTTGGGTGAGATATCACTGCAAAAACACATAGTGTCCTGGAAACTGCAGCTTTCAACTGAAAACAGTCCAAACCAAATGCCTATTGTAGCAATATGCAAATATTCAAATAGTGGTGACTACAGGAAATTCCCACACCCTGTGCTCCATTGATGCCTTTACATGTGGATTCAAAAATCTGGGACAGTGACCACTGCTATTCATAGTGAATGAGACCTGGTTTAGCAGCTGTGTTGGTGTTTCCTGGCAGCAGATATGTCAGAAAACTACGGAGCAGGATTAGGGCCACATGTGAATTTCTTTCTTTTTTCTTTTTTTTTTTTTCTAGAATTCTGACTTTAAACTCAGAATTCTGAGATAAAAGACAGAATTCTAAAAATAAAATAAAAACATACATACATACATACATACATACATACATACATACACTCTCATAGTTACTCAGAGTTCCTAATCTGTTCAGTATTTATTGACTGTCCACATCAGATCAGTGATGTCACATCTTGTTTGGTTCATTTCCTGATTTAAATCTTATTTGAAACCTTGTAGTTTCTGGTGTTAAGTTGTAATATTATTTTTCTACCTTTTCATTTTAGAGAGTTGCATTTAATTGACATGGTGACCTGGCATAAAATAAGAGGTAAATATTCCATCACATTGTTTGTACTGCTATGGAAGTTTTTCTTTCTTAGTTACGCTCCCTGATTTTATAAATGTTCTACAATTTTGCAGTTTTCCACAGCTGCTACTTTATATCTGGGACATGTGAATACTGAATACTGAATACACATCTACACATGGAGACTTGTGTCATGGGTAGAGTCTGCTTTTTCATACGTGTGTGTGTGTGTGTGTGTGTGTGTGTGTGTGTGTGTCAGGCTCTCAGATGGTGGTGGCAATGAAGGCCATCTCTCTGGCCTTTGACCTGGACAGAGCAGCAGTGGCAGGCCTGCCCTCCCCAGCTGAGTTCCTGGGCTATGTTCTCTTTGTGGGCACTGTTGTGTTTGGTCCTTGGATCAGCTTCTCCAGTTATAAGAACGCCATTGAAGGCAGAGAACTGGTGAGTACATGATATTTGTGGTTTCCTGTGTCTTCCTGTGTGGTGCTGTGGTGGTAATGAGGTGGTTTGTTCCTCAGAGCTGGATGTGGCTGTGGAGTTCCTCCATCAGCCTCCTGAAGAGTCAGCTCTGTCTGCTGGTCTCCACCTGCATCGCCCCTTACCTCTTCCCTCTGTTCATCCCCATCTATGGAAACACAGTCACAGACAAGTAAGACAATTTTTCATTTCAATTTGCTTCCTGGAACTTAAGAAGTTTTGCCAGTACAACACCTTTCACTGGTTTGAGAACAGACTGTCTGTCTTTCTTCCCCTGCTTCCAAGACACATTTGAAAAAGGTAAGGCTTGTTTTCAGTTAGAAGTGACAGCTTCCTCCTACAGTCTGTTGCGGTGTGTTTACAATGACAGCTGAACAGGAGATCTGCTCCCATCAGTGCCGTGTTCATTCTTCGTTAGTGGTACGATGCTACAGTGATCCAATATCTGGTACTTTGACAAAACATTCTCAGCTCATCTCATAGTTTTTGTTGTCATGGAGATGGTTCAGGTATCATGTTGTGACCTCAGTGTGGAGCATACCAGTGGTTTTGTACAGTGAATTGTTCCTGTTGCAGATGACAGAGCTGCACCATTACAGAGATGAAATGGAGAAATAATCAGCTGTTAAAGCATCGATGAATTATTTACCACAAAAAACACAACTTGATAAAAAATAAACCTTTTCTATTATTAACACACCTTTACGTTGTATTTATAACCTAGTGTGCTGCCATCTTTGTTTTTGTCACGGTTGACATGAGAACGGTTTGTTTATTAGTACAACAATATCTCAGAGCAGTGACGCAGTGGAGGTTGGTACAGTGGAGTTTTAAAGTTCTGACCCACAAAGTCAGAAACACAACTGCATCTGTCCACTTATTTCCACTGTGATCCTAATGAGCCCATAACACAGAGAGCGCTGACTTCTATATTAATTCTACTCATGTTTGAATGAATGCATTATTCATGTGAGCATCCAAGGCCAATACAAAGAACCCTCCTCGTCTTCTGCTGTGTCCTTTACTCTCTTCTCCAATAAATATCAGTTGGGATATTTACTGACACCTCCTAGTAGTGAACATCCAACAACAACCACAGAGACAAACAGAGAACCGGTGACGTCACATCTGGCATCTTCAAAAATGGCAGCGCCCTAGTGGAGAAAAAGTGATTTACTCTTAGTTTTTCAGCAGAGCTAGTTGAATTCCAGGTTTGATTGCAGAAGCATCTTACACACAGTAAAAAGCAAACAAACAACACTCATACTGCTCAGTGTTTCATTTCAACGTTCAGCTGCATTAATAAGCTATGAAAGTCAACAGGAAATCAAGGTAATTATCGGAGATATTGATGTCAGACATGACAATCACACATTCTGAATTCGACTCTTAGTTGTAATGAACAGGGCTAGTGGGTGAGTAGAGGATCAGACCACAGAACGTCTGAGGAGGAAATGATGCTGAGGTGAACAGAGAAAAGATGAGGAGGCAATGACATCATCACATCAACCAGAACACAAGCCTCTGCAGCTGCTGGTGGAGGTGAACCACATGACAGCAGCATGAATGAGTGGGACATGTTGAAGCTGCTGTTGAGAAATGTGGAGTCCTCATAGGTGGGACATGTGTTACTCATCCAATACAACTGGATTGTTTCATGTTCTGAAACTAAAGCTAAAGTCCAGCGCCACACTCTGACATGACTGACAGCAGCAGAGGTATTTATCTTGAACATACGAAGCCACTGGTATGGTCCCTCATCTCAGTAGTAACATGACTGTATATGGGCTGTTGTCATGGGACTAAAGTTCCTCTCCATGTGGACTTATGTCAATGCAGAAAGTGGGAGTAATCAGATTACTTGGGTGCCTGTCAGTAATGTGAAGCAGAGGAGCACTTAGTTTAGAGTCTCTGTTCAGCTGGAGCTGATTGAAGATAATGGGTGTGTGTTTGTGTGGTGTGTTGAACAGATGGCTGCGCGCCTATGAGAATGCAGTGTCGTTCCACTTCAGTAACTACTTTGTGGGTCACCTCAGTGAAGGCACCAGCATGCTGGCTGGAGCCGGCTTCACTGAAGAGAAGGAACACATCAGATGGTATGTTCAGCCTGGACTGCACCTGTGTTATAATACACCAATGATTATAATAACACATGTACCCAACATGTTACACTCTTGGCAAATTACATATTTAGTTTTCTGCTTCAGTTGATTCTTCTTTTCCTGGATTAAAAAAAAAAACAGATGAAACTGTGCAGAACTGGAAAACATTGATCTTAAAGGAAGAGAAAATGAATGAAAGAATAAAAATGAGTCCAGGTTCAGGAGTTATAGACTCCACACAGTGAAGTTAACTAATCATCAGAAAGCAGTCATCTATAGTCCAATAATCCACCTGCTGCAGAGAGCAGCCTGATGTGTGTTGAGTGTAGAGAGAGGACGTCCTCAGTCCTGTGTCCTACACTGTCTCTATCAAACATAAAGTCTGATCTGTGTGTGTGTTCTGTGCAGGGACCTGAGTGTGGTGAAGCCTCTCAGTGTGGAGATGCCTCGCTCCATGGTGCTGGTGGTCACGTCCTGGAACATCCCCATGTCCCGATGGCTCAAAACCTGTGAGTCTGAGACACAGTCCACAGACCATCTGACTTCACTGGTCCATCCAATACTATCTCTAAAACAACTGGCTGTTGCTAATATGTCCTATTGTGTTTTGATACAACCTACAACCTTCTAGGTGTCAGGGCTGAATGACTCGATCGGTTCTGTGTGTAACTGCTGAGTGGGAGATTTTGAGCTCAGTCCACCAATAGAAACCATGGTGAAGATCAGCTGTTTCAGCTTCTTGAATGTGAAGTGTTTCTTACATAACAGTAAATCAAATATTTAAGGTCAGACAGAACAAATGCCGTGATGATATCACAATTAATTTTTTGTTTGTACTAAATGTTGAACTGAGAAAATAATCACCATATAACTGGATAATGCCAATGATTAGTTGCAGCCCTGTTGGTCTTTACTGTGTTTGGCTGGTACCATGTTGTAGTCATGTTTATATGTTGTCATAATGTGCTCTGTCCTTCATGTTCTTCAGATGTGTTTAAAAATGCCATGAAACTGGGGACTTTTCCAGCCATCCTGGTGACATACACAGCCAGCGCCATACTGCACGTGAGACCACACACTCCTCTGTCCACAGAACTGATCCAGGTTCAGTTTAGTCTGGATTCAGTCATATTTCAGTCACTGCATGTGTGTTAGTTTTACTCCAGCTTCAGTCAACAGTAGGTTAATAACATGTTTCAGTCCAGTTTTCTTCAGTCTCATTCTTCACACATGTTTAATTTTACTGTCGACACATTTTGAGGTTACAGCTGTTGTGGTTGTTGTCATGTACAGTTGCCGTGGTTGCAGGTGTCACTCTCATCTATGGACTCGTCCAGAACCTGATTAACGTGAGAGGAGCCGCTAAATCAATGGATAACATCATAATATTTCTTTAGTGAACATCTCATCCTAGAATTTACTCACTTGCTCTGATAGCAAAAGGAAAGATGGCCAACTGACAGGAACTAATGTTACATTCACAGCAATTGATAACGTTATGTTAGCTTATTGTGATCATAGTTTGCTTCAGCTGTCTAATTCTCAGGAGATGAATCTAGTCCATGGAACAGATATGACTTCAAATCAATGTCACCATTATTTCATTTTTACCTCGATTACAATTAATAATACATTTTATTAATAAGACACCTTACAACACACAGTAAAAGATAAAATGCAAGTACAAAGTATAAAATACAGAATTAATTTGAATAAATATAATTACATTAAAATAAGTATGATGAAATGCTGGTGTTCGAGTTAAACAATTACAATTCTCTCCCTCTCTCCTGTTTAGAGTCATGCTCTCTTCATATTCAGCAGTGTGATTGTGTCCAAGTGATTAAACTAATTAGTGCTTAGTGGTGTTACCTTTGGTCACTATCCATGTTGCCTTCACCACTGTGTGGTAGTCATGACTGATAAGAGCCAATCAGGAGGTGAGGCTGGTGTCATGGTTTCTAAAAGTCACAACCCCGGAGTTTTCAAAATAAAATGTGTCCAGCAGCGTTTCCAGAAGTCTCTGTTTTAGAGGCTCTAAAACTCTGGAGTCGTGTGGACAGCAGGAGTAAACGTTTTAGTTTCTGTTGTCCACATCAGCAGTTTCACTTTGAGAGAATGTGGACTAACGTTAGTTTAACTGGATGGAGCCACGTGACTGAACAGAGGTAGTATTTCTTTAAGGGGACAGTTCATGAACGCGGCATTGGAGAAGGTATGAACTGAATTAATCAACACGAGCAAGATGAGGTGGCTAAGAGGTTGTAAATGTTGCGTTAGTAGTATTCTGGCTAACTGCCCTATGTCAGATAACACTAATGTTACTGAGTGTCAGATACTTCTTCTTAACAAGAAATGAAACCGATCAAACAGCTGCATCAACCTGGAGCTCTACAGTTTTACTGCTCAGCAGCTACAGAGTGTGGTTCCCGAAATTCATGCAGGTTGTTGAATATGTCCATTTGTCAATCTTTGACATCATCACTGTTATTTGTTGATGGAAAACGTCACATTTCCTCATAGTTGACATCTTTTCAGCTTCAGTTGACAAATATTTTTATTGACGAGATGAGCACTGACTTTCTGAAAGCACATCACAGACAGTTGTTTTTTTTGTTGGAACTTTCTCTTGGTCTGATGATGATGATAAACTCCAGTCTGTTCAGGTTTAGCATGCAGGCAGATCATCTGTGGATGTGGATCATTGAAAATGAAAGTGGTTCTAGATATCTGTCACTATTTGAACTAAATGTCCTGCTTGTTTTGTTCAGGGTCTGAGTTTTCACCTCGGGGCTGTTCTGCTGTCTCTGGGATTCATCACATATGTTGAACATGGTATGAATAACAATTCTGCTCATACTTTGTAAAGTATTTTAGTGTAGAGCTGCATACACATGAACATGAACTGTAGAGCTACTGTGATAGTGTTAGTGTGTTTTCTTCTTTCTCTCCAGTTCTGAGGAAGAGGCTTGCCTCCATCTTCAGCGCCTGTGTCCTGTCAAGACCCTGTAACTCCGGCTGCAGCCACAAGCACAAGAAGGTAAAACTTCATCTGGAGTTCTAAGCAGAACATACACACATGTTTTAAGATGGTAACCTCCATGAAAGTCTTTGTCTCTGTTAGTAATGCAGTTATGAAAATAACCAGCATCATATTCAGAAGGAGGATCAGTGCCCAGGTACCTGTTGTAGTGTGGTCCATATACTGACACCAACAGTCACATTTCTCCTCATTCTGATGTTTGATGTGAACATTACCTGAAGCGCCTCACCTGGATCTGCTGCTGCCACATGATTAGCTGATTGGACAGTAGCATGATTAAGCCGGTGAACAGGTGTTGTAGTGAAGTGCTCAGTCGGTGTGTATTGATTCAAAGTTACAGAAAACAGTAAGTGTTCCGTATTCTGACTTCTGTCATGTAGCTTCAGGATGTTTGTATTAGCTGCAGTAAATTCAGATAGAGACTTGGTCCAGGTGATGAGAGGTCTGTAAAGGTTCTCAGTCTCCATATCATGGTTCTACCAGAAGGCCCAAGCCCAGTGTCCACCTCACAGACTTTGTTACCGGTCAGTCCATGAGGTCTCAGGACTGTCCCACTGTCAAACCATCAAGGACACGAGTCTCTCTATCAGACATTTTGAGCCCTTTATTCACACTTTGCACAATTTCACATTTCTTCAGACTTTGCTTGAGGGAATTACCAAAGTTCATAGTGTTGTGACATTAAACACAGGGTTACCAAGGGTCACCCGGTAGCATAAAATACGGTAAACAGTAGCCATAAAACAGAAAAAATTATAAGATAGAAGGAAAAAAGTTAACAAACTAGCATGAAAGGAGCTAACACTAATGTTGGCATTACAAGAAAAAAGACACAACAGTATAAACCCATGGCCCGTATTCACAAAGCATCTTAAAACTAAAAGTAGCTCCTAACTTGCAGATTTAGGAGAAACTCTGGGTGTGTGAGTCCACTCATTTTTCTTTTATTATGATGCGATATACTGAAAGTATATCAGGGTTCAGAAGATGTTCTTGTGTCTTGGTCTGTAGGGGTTTTGGGTGGTGGTGCTGAACCTGGTTTTCAGCTTCCTGGCCGTCTTCCACCTCACCTACCTGGGCTCTATGTTTGACCCTGGAGTTGATGAACGGGAAGTAGAAGAGGTAAGAAGAAAGGAAGGACGTCATCTGTCTGTCCCTTTACACAGACTACAGCAGTTTACACACAGACTACAACAGTTTACACACAGACTACAACAGTTTACACAGACTACAACAGTTTACACACAGACTACAACACACAGACAGACTTGATTGAAATCACACTGACCCACTGGATCTAAGGTGACGTATTAAAATGCACAAGTTGACCACAGTTGACTGTAAACAGCTGATATCAGTGATGCTAAGCTAAATACAGACAGCTGAATGTTGTCGGTCCGTCTCAGCCTTTACCACAGGTGTGATACATGAGGACTGAGAGGTGGAAAGGAGCAGACCTTTAAAACAAAGAGCTTGAAATATTAATATGTCCAGAGCTGCTGAGGCTAACATCATTAAATCAATCAGTGCAGTCTGAGCTGGACGAGGCTTTGGTGACACATTCACAGGAAACACTTGAGTGTTTGCTGAATAAATGAGTAAAACATTAGTGTGACATAAAACATGTACATACAACCAGCAGTCGTTGCCTTGGTGCCACCACCACTGCAGCCCATCGATGGCTGTGTGCCTCTTCCACCTGGTCGTTCATAGCTACTGACTCACACAGTGCTGTGAGCATGTGACCCTGAGGCTACACACACAGATCAGATCATCATCAAGTTTTCAGATAGTTGTAGGTATTTGACGTGGGGTTGTGTGAGGTAGTCATGTATAATCGGTGTGTTACCTGCAGTAGATTCAGTGAGGAGATGCAGCAGGAACACTATCAGTGATCAGCTGCTGTAGGCGGGGCCAGCAGAAAAACATGTATTAGACATTTTTAAAAGACGCCCACCGAAACAATCCAATATCTCCTTAAATGAAGCTTCATGTAGAATATTTTCGCATATTCATCTTCCTGTCAAAACAAAGTACAGTGTAGGTCTTTCTGATTCACTCAGCTGACCTGTGGCTGTGGCGTAATTCAGTGTGCACTGTAGGTGTGCTTGTGTGTAGGAGTACGGTGATTCAGTGTGCCAAAGGAAAGTGCTGTTTTGATGGGAACCTCACATCTAATAAACTGAACTGCCCCTTTGAGAAGCTCAGACCTGAAGTGGAGGACAGATGATCTGTTCTTCAGCTCCTGAAGAGAAGTAAAAACTTTCAGCCTCCAGCTCAGGTCACTGTTTGTAGAGACACATGACACAGGAGAGAGGGTGTGTGGTGTCACATGTTTGATCCAGTTGTATGTGTCTGTCTCCTGGTTGCAGGGTTACGCAGCGATCCACACCATCCAAAGGTGGTCTGACCTGAGCTGGGCCAGCCACTGGGTGGTGTTTGGCTGCTGGGTCTTCTACCGTTTAATTCAGTGACGTGGAGCAGACACAGAGGAGGACTTCATAGGACTGATACAGTGGATCTGATGGGACTGAAGGACGAGGATCTGCTCTAGTGCAGAGGACTGAACACACGTGTCCAGAGCTGTGAGTCAGTTCAGGAGGAAATATGTAGAGAGACAGTCGTTTACTGAACCAAGCATCACTCCAAACTGATGTGTTAAAATCTGATCCTGTGAGACCTCCTACTGTACTCAACCTTCACTGAGGCCTGTGGACACATGTGAGCTTCAAGCTGTCTACTGTATTAGTCGGTGTCCAAAAACATTTCAGCAGGTTTAAGTATATATATTGGTGTGTGTGTGTGTGTGTGTGTGTGTGTGTGTGTGTGTGTGTGTGTGTGTGTGTGTGTGCGTGTGTGTGTGTTTTACCTACCTCCAATAAACAATATTATTCAATAACTGAATAATCATTAGATTCATTGATGATGATGATTATTATAATGTATATATGTCATTATAATCTGTTTCCATAGGGACATGGGGCGACAGTAGAACACACACAGCACAGAGGTGGTGATCAATAATAAAAACCTGATGAAAAGCACCTGAAAATCAGTGACCACATGAATGTATTAGAGCTAACGAATATTACTTATCAATTAATCTATTGACTATTTTACTGATGAGTCGATAAGTCTAATTGACACTGTTGAAACAGCTCAGACTCTGCTCTATGTTCAGATATTCACTCTGCTGCTGAAGAGACATACATGAAGTCATCTTCACTTTTCTGTCAGTTATAAAATAATAAGATTCGGACGGGTTGTTAGGATTATGTTAATATCTTGTTTTTCATTAGATTTGGGTTTTTGTAAAGACCAGGATTAACAAAGTCACTATCAACCCACAACTGTCAGTGTAATAAAACATTTATCTGACATCAAGATACATGCAGTCCTCTGCCCTGTCCTCTGACCTTTCTGTCCTCCCTCCTGTCCTCTGTCCTTCCTGTCCTCCCTCCTGTCCTCTGTCCTTTGTCCTTCCTATCCTCTGTCCTCCTGCCTGTCCTCTGTCCTTTCTGTCCTCCCTCCCGTCCTCTGTCCTTGCTATCCTCTGTCCTCCCTCTTGTCCTCTGTCTTTCCTGTCCTCCTTCCTATCTTCTGTCCTCCTTCCTGTCTTCTGTCCTCCCTCCTGTCCTCTGTCTTTCCTCCCTCCTTTCCTCTGACCTTCCTATCCTCTGTTCTCCTTCCAATCCTCTGTTCTCCTTCCTGTCCTCTGTCCTCTTGACTGTCCTCTGTTCTCCTTCCTATCCTCTGTCCTCCTTCCTGTCCTCTGTCCTCTCGACTATCCTCTGTTCTCCTTCCTATCCTCTGTCCTCCTTCCTGTCCTCTGTCCTCTCGACTATCCTCTGTTCTCCTTCCTATCCTCTGTCCTCCTTCCTGTCCTCTGTCCTCTCGACTATCCTCTGTTCTCCTTCCTATCCTCTGTCCTCCTTCCTGTCCTCTGTCCTCTCGACTAT
>NW_019525414.1:1273440-1274913 GCF_002814215.2 Seriola lalandi dorsalis | reverse complement strand
GTGTGTGTTTTACCTACCTCCAATAAACAATATTATTCAATAACTGAATAATCATTAGATTCATTGATGATGATGATTATTATAATGTATATATGTCATTATAATCTGTTTCCATAGGGACATGGGGCGACAGTAGAACACACACAGCACAGAGGTGGTGATCAATAATAAAAACCTGATGAAAAGCACCTGAAAATCAGTGACCACATGAATGTATTAGAGCTAACGAATATTACTTATCAATTAATCTATTGACTATTTTACTGATGAGTCGATAAGTCTAATTGACACTGTTGAAACAGCTCACACTCTGCTCTATGTTCAGATATTAACTCTGCTGCTGAAGAGACATACATGAAGTCATCTTCACTTTTCTGTCAGTTATAAAATAATAAGATTCGGACGGGTTGTTAGGATTATGTTAATATCTTGTTTTTCATTAGATTTGGGTTTTTGTAAAGACCAGGATTAACAAAGTCACTATCAACTCAACATATCTGAACTGTCAGTGTAATAAAACATTTATCTGACATCAAGATACATGCAGTCCTCTGCCCGTCCTCCCTCCTGTCCTCTGACCTTTCTGTCCTCCCTCCTGTCCTCTGTCCTTCCTATCCTCTGTCCTCCTGCCTGTCCTCTGTCCTTTCTGTCCTCCCTCCCGTCCTCTGTCCTTCCTCTTGTCCTCTGTCTTTCCTGTCCTCCTTCCTGTCTTCTGTCCTCCCTCCTGTCCTCTGTCTTTCCTCCTATCCTCTTTCCTCCCTCCTGTCCTCTGTCCTCCGTCCTCCCTCCTGTCCTCTGACCTTCCTATCCTCTGTTCTCCTTCCTATCCTCTGTTCTCCTTCCTGTCCTCTCGACTATCCTCTGTTCTCCTTCCTATCCTCTGTCCTCCTTCCTGTCCTCTGTCCTCTCGACTATCCTCTGTTTTCCTTCCTCTCCTCTGTCCTCCTTCCTGTCCTCTGTCCTTTTATTTCTTTAGCCATGAACCATCAGATGTGATGAGTAACCCAAAAATGTTTCTGTGAGGTGATTTTTAACATCTCTGAACTCTGAATAACCGGAAACATGATGGAGCAGGGGAAGTCGTTTGAAGAGAAGGAGAAAAGGGATGAAGACTGAACTGAAGCAGTGAAGAAGGTTTAGATGCAAGTCTGCACCAACAGCATCAAATATTTAAATGAAGAAAACATCTACTCTTAGTCTTAAATCATTCCACAACATTTTGACAGTCTTTGAATCTAGACCTGGATCAAGTAGAACCTCTGGATGTGGTAGAACAGGAGATAATGAAATGTCAACTTGGAGCAGAGTCTCAGAGGAAGGTTTCAACATCTCAAGGATCCACGAAGAACTGAGGAACTATCCAGTGTCAAGCAGGTGTTCCTAATAAAGTGATCAGGTGTAAATGTAATGATGTTACCCACGCTGCATAAACATCTTATTTCTTCTGTGTGTGTGTTTTAATGAGATGGATTC
>NW_019525414.1:1258347-1273390 GCF_002814215.2 Seriola lalandi dorsalis | reverse complement strand
ACAGTCTTTGAATCTAGACCTGGATCAAGTAGAACCTCTGGATGTGGTAGAACAGGAGATAATGAAATGTCAACTTGGAGCAGAGTCTCAGAGGAAGGTTTCAACATCTCGAGGATCCATGAAGAACTGAGGAACTATCCAGTGTCAAGCAGGTGTTCCTAATAAAGTGATCAGGTGTAAATGTAATGATGTTACCCACGCTGCATAAACATCTTATTTCTTCTGTGTGTGTGTTTTAATGAGATGGATTCCTGGCCTCCTCGAATGGACTTGGACCCCACTCCTCTCACCTATCTAGTCAATCATTAATATCTCCGTGGCTCCGACCAACACGGAAACCACAGGACCAAAGTCTGAGGATCGTCTGATCCAGGGACATGGCGGCTTCATGTGGTGCTGTTCATTCACCTCTTCTCGCTGACTGACTAATGTGTTCCTGTCCATCAGGTGGACACAGAGCAGCGCAGCATCACAATGAGACCTGGAAAAGGGGCCAACTGTAGCTGGATCAGGCCTGAGATCCCTCTGTCCTCACAGATCTTCAGTGGTAAGTAAAGGTCTCTGCTCATCCAGCAGCTCAATATAATCAACAATATACAAATATTCTTTCAATTTTGAACCTGTGTGTTTTTCTGTTAACATTATTTTAGACTCTGAATCGAACTTTACTCACACATAAAGAAGTTTTTTATCACCAAAGTCTGCCCGTCCCTGATGCATAAAGATGCTGAAGAAATTTTTAATGCTTTTATTTCAAAAATCTGATTATTGAAGTTTTACTTTTCTTTTGAAGCTGTCAACGGAAAGACTCCAGTTTATTCAGAAGTTAACTGCTGGACTCTAAACTAAAACCAGGAAGTGAGATCACATCACCTGGTTTCAGCTTCACTGACTCACAGTGTCTTTTAGAACAGATCTTAAGGTTCTTGTACATGTTTTTAAAGTTCTTCACGGTTTGGGACTCACACTGCAGACTCTGTGGTTTTATAATCCTTCACCAGCTCTCAGATCATCTACTGTCAGGCTTTTAAATACACACAGTTTTACACACATATAAATGCAGCAGCTTTTTTTAAAACTATAATCCAGAACTACTAAGGTCTCTAAAAACAATTTTCCTGGAGTTCCATGTTTTCCTGTTTTTTGTTGTTGGGTGCTACTGGTCGGCACAGGTGATTGATTGTTATCATGGTAAAATTGGTCTTCTTAGGCCTGAGTTAGTCTGGGGGTAAGGTGTCTACTGTTTTTGTCTTAAAATGAGTCAGTCTTTATTATAGTGAAACAGTCTGACTAACATTAGACTGATCTATGAGCCAAACAAAATACACACATATATATATATATATATAAATATGTGTGTGTATGTATGTATATGTATACAGACCAGTCTGAGATATGTCTGTGAAACTGGCCCCTGGTGAATACAGTCGACCCCCCACAGTGTGACAGTGTGTGTTGATCATACTGTGTGACTGTCTTCTCTCAGCCATTGAGGATGACCTATGGCTCTTCCTCATCCCGGCGGGCCTGGCTGTTATCATGCTGGGGGTGTTTCTGGAGGAGGTGGGCTTCTTTCTGCGTCACGTCCCCTCGTCCAGACAGAAATGCCTCTACTTATGGATCCTAGGAATGTACCCGGTAACACAGACACACACACACTCCTGCTCTGGGACTCTACAGTGTTGACTGAGTCCTGGTTCCATGTGTCTCAGTGTGTGACTGTTGTTTCAGGTGTTTGCCTTCACCTCCCTGATAGCGCTGTATGTGCCACGTTCCTCCTCGCTGTGTAACTTCATCGCTTCTCTGTGAGTGAACCATCCTCATATGAACCTTGTACTGACACACCGTCACGTCTACACTGGTCTCCACATTGTGTGTGTGCGTGTGTGCAGGTATCACTCTGTGACCTTGCTGAAGTTCATGGGGCTGATCACAGACTTCTTTGGAGGGAAAGCTCGTATGTTGTCCGCTCTGTCTGGACAGCAGGTGTCTCCAGACCCTTTCCCATGCTGCTGCTGCTGCTGCTGTCTCCCAATGGTGGCCATCAACAGGTGCACACCTGTACACACCACACTAACATGAGACTCACAAACTGCACTTTTTCTAGTGTTTTGAATAGATTCAAAAAGATTTTTTGGAGATAACATCTAGTGGACGTCATGGGTACTGCATCTCCAGAGTGCTGTAAGTTGTGATGTTGGCAGGTTGGCCACCTGTCTGTGTCAGGCAGCAGCACAGTGTAGACAGTTATGCACCTACATGGACTAGTTTACAGAGGGTGACAGTATCAACATGAAGCAGAGGTGTACAGGTTGTGTTTTCAGGTTGAATCTGATATTATATTATATATATTACATATATATTGATATTATATGTGTGTGAAGTCTGTGGTGGTCTGTGGTGTGTGGACGCTGAAGCTTCTCCTCTGTTATGCAGCAGCAGCCGTGGCTGGATGATGGCGGCCGTGCTGCAGCTCTCTGTGGTCCGCAGCATCCTGTTCTTCGTCACTCTGGTACTGTGGACAGACGAGCGCTACGCCTACGGTGATGTGAGTCATTTACTCAGACCTGGCCCTGAGCTCGACCTGAGCACCATGTGTTAAGGACTGTGCTGTCATGTGACTCATAATGGAGGGATGAAGGTGAACTGAATCAATATTTAAAACATTGTCAAAATATCAGAAGTTACCAAACTGTGAAAGTAAAACCACATGATGAAAGAACCACAACAACCTGCTTGTTTCTCTTCTCCTTTATTGACTAGTGAAAAAGATGTTTCCATGAACAAGACTGAAAGGGTCAGGAAGAAAAAACAGTCAGGAAGAAAAAAGTCAGGAAGGGAAACCGTCAGGAAGAAGGCTGTTTAACAGTCACATATAGTGATTGGCCAGCTGTCTAACAGAAGGTGTTCAGCTCTGTATGAGTAGATCATAGAAATAGGGCAGGAGGAGAACATGAGGGCAGGAGGAGAACATGAGGGCAGGAGGAGAACATGAAGGCAGGAGGAGAAAATGTCTGCTGGAGGAGAACATGAGGGCAGAAGGAGAACATGAGGGCAGGATGAGAACATGAGGGCAGGATGAGAACATGAGGGCAGAAGGAGAACATGTCAGCTGGAGTTTCACTGAAGCTACATGGCTCATTGAAACTGACAACAACCGAATTCACCTGCTTACCATGAACTCTTCAGGCGACCATCCCTCCAACCTCTATAACCACTGTTTGTCTGTCCTCCTCTGATGTCACTGATATCCATGTACATCAGGGGTCTCCACCCTTTCCCCCTGAGAGCACATTGACTAAATCAAAGGGGCTGAGAGCTCCTCGTGTCTTATATCACTGGTCACATTTATTCACATCAAAACACTCAAACTGATCGAAAGCAAATGAGATCAATTACATAATCTAACAAGTCATCAAAATTCAACATCCAAAAACATGTGAAACTCATATCAGACAAAAATCATGATTCAGTCAGGCTTGAGCACTCATAATTTACTACTCAGTATGACAGATGACCTCTGGAGGTCAGGGTTCAGGTTACCTTCCTCCAAACATCCTCAGATAAGTTGAAAGATAAAATCAGTGGCTACAATCTTCTTGTTTTCCAGGGGGATCCAGTCAACCCTAACCTGTATGTGAATGGCATCATATGTGTGTCCACCTTCGTGTCTTTCTATGGCCACCTCCTCTTTTACAAAGCCACTAAGAGAGCTCTACCTGGATATGGACTGAGAGCCAAGTTCATCTGCATCATTGTGGTGTTGGTGCTGTGTGGCCTGCAGAGCGGCATTTTAGAGACCATGGGTGCTCTGGAGGTGATCCCCTGCACACCACCCTTCTCCGTCCTGGCCAGGTCCCAGTGTAAGTCACAGCACATCTGGCTTCAACCCAACCTCTCCATCTGTAGTTCAGTATCTGGCCTTTCCCAGGTGTTCTATCGACCTCACATTCTAGTTTCAGAAAGACACTTACTGGCTTTCAACTGTGTCCCATGGTCTTCATCAGCTGGACAAAGATTGCAGAGGCCCTTTATATGAACATCTGAGACCATCTTTAAACAACCAGCAGGTCACATGATAACCCCAGCATCTGCTGATGATAAAGCGTGTAGAGCAGATTAAAAAGATGATAAAAAATCTATATATGTATATAGTATATAAACATATGTGTAAAGTACCAATTAAAAGGTCGCACACCTTTATGGACACACACACCTGCATTCACACAGCAGCTCATATTAACCTCTGTGGGAACAGGCACAGAATGAAGAACATTTTTTTTTTACTCTGGGAAGTAAATGAAACTTAAAGTTTCAGGTTTATAAAGTGGAACAAGATCATCTACGGAAGACTTTTTAGAAGACAGACTTTTTAGCATTCTGACTTTAAAAAGTCATAATTTTTTTTTTTTTTCTAATTCTGAGAAAAAAGTCAGAATTTGAAAAAATAAAATAAAATTCACGTAGCCCTAATCCTCTTCCGCCATCATCAAATCCTCAGGTACTAAACTGTTATGTTTTCTAAGAGATGGTGGCATCTTTAATCACTCAGCCGAAGCTAATTCTATATGAATGAAAACAAATGATGCTGTTTGCTTTATTAATGAAATGTCTGTGTTTCAGTACACTGATCTTCTCATGTGATCGCAGTGATAATCACTGACCTATGTGCTGTGTTCTCTGTCCCATCTCAGTGATCTACCACTACTGTGTGATTGTGGAGATGTTCTGCATTGGCCTGTACGCCCGCCACACTTTCCGTAAGGTGGAACCGAGCATGGTGGAGGAGGTGGAGGGGCCCATCGGTGTGTGGCAGATGGACAAAGGCATTCAGACAGATGATGTTCAGACTGTGCATCAGAACCGTGGTGTGTTCTCAGAGGACGCTCGGCCTGGCCGCCGCCTCGTCAGCACTTCCAATCCAAGCTACAGCGAAGACAGTCTGTGCAGGATAGAGCACGCTCCTCTTGATGGTTTCCCCTTCCCTCAGGCCCGAGGTCAGCAGCCAGGCAGACCACATCCAGTGGAGCCCAGGTCTGCAGAGGACCCAGGTGTAGAGCTGACCCACATCACTGTCAGAGCTGATATCAACTATCAGGACTGTAAGGATGTCACTGTGGTTTGACCAACAAACAAAACACTACATAAACCAGGACCAGCATCCTCACTGCTGCCAAGGGCCCAGACTGGATCTGAACCTGGGGCCACTGTAGAAAAGACTGAGCCTTGTTATGTGCTCCACCAGCTGAGCCACTGGAACCTCCCTTTAGCTCACATTTTAACACTGCAGAAAATGTTCATCAATGTAAACAACAGGAGAAATGTTGCTGCTTCTCACTTGTAAACTTCCAGATGTATTTTATATGTTAATTGTTTTGCAGCTGTTGAACACTGCAGCACTCATCTCCAGGGGCTTGGATCGTACCACATTTACACACAGAGCTTTGGACTGAAGTGTTATAATAATAATAATAGATAACAGTTCTGTCTTTAACATCTATATTTGCTGCAGCACACACACACATCTGTTGTGCAAATCACACGTGGTCTTCTCTCAGGACAGAGAATAGATGAATTTACATTTTATATTTGCCCTCACCAGTGAGAACGTGGCTGCTTCTCTCTTTGAACTTGGACAACTTCTTCCACCCTCCAGCCACATTTTTCAAATCCAGAAGCTTTTTCAAAAAGCTTCCAGGTTATTGAATCTGAAAATGTTGTCCCCCTGTTTTAGTGTGAATGAAAATATGTTTATGTTTAAAAATATGTGCATTTCCCCGAACAATCATGTTCACCTGCTGACGTCAGCCATCACTTGTATCCCACTTGGTTGTCAGGTTATATTTATGATCACATGTTGTATTTGTTGAGCTAACGACAACAGAAACAGAAAGAACAACCACAATGTGAGTTTGACTCATTTACTGAAACTGGCTGATCTGAGGGACAGAGGAGGAAATGATTCTATTGAAGCATAATGCGTTCACTGAATTAACAACATAATTAACTCAAAATTCTGAGAATTTTTTTCTTAAATGAAACAGAAAAAGATCCTTTTTTTGTGAATTAATGAGATAATTATCTTGTTAATCTTTTCTTTTAAGTGAAGGCATTACTCTTCCATATGATTCAGCAATTTTCCTGTGTAATCATTTCAGTGAGGACAGAGAACTTTTAAGAAATATACTTTTGATTTTTATTTCACAACCTAAAATTTAATATCATATTCACAGGAAAAGGTCAAGTACTTTGAGACATGTTAATAGTGTATAATTATGTATAGAATTTTACTGTAGCCACTCATTCTAGACAAAGTCTAAAGATGAAAAGATGTGAGAAACTATGAAATATTTTGGACAGTAGGGTGACTGTGTAATGTTTTATTGTCCAATCAGGGCCAGACAAGGAGTACTTTAAAACGTAGCTACCTAAGCACAGTACGTGGGTAACGTGGCTAGTTACAGTCTAGTCTCTATCATTGCACTTCCTTGTGACTCATTAACACATTAACTTGTGTTGTCCGGCATTAGTACTGAGGCGTTTGTAGAGGATTTGTTGATCACGATGAAGGACGTGAACCAGGTCTTCGGCAATCTTTAACCACTTCTGTGGTGTGGTGTGTCGGTGAAACAATGGTCGTACTGACGTTAGTACGGAGCTGCGTAACTTCTTGGTGAATAGGACCCGCTCTGCACGATATCTATTGTCTTCCGGCCGACCCCCCTGAGCCAATGAGAGGGTCGATAAGTGACGCTCATCCAATCAGCAGCCGCTTCAGTGTGTTCTGCAGCACGATCCTCCCACCAGTGTAGATTCTCCTATTTTGGCGGCTGTGCAGAAACATGGCGGAAAATTTGAAAGGTAATTCAAGAGGTCTATATATGACTTTATACGACATTGTACGTCTATTTACTATTGTTATTCGGATTAGTCTCGGTACAGTCACTTTAAAGACATCAAATATCCGCGCTCTCCTGTCGTTCAGGTCACACAGCGTTAAGACCGCGGTGGGTTGTGTATCATGGTGAAGCTAAGTTAGTTGTCGGAAGTGTCGTTAGCTCCTGGTGCAGTTTAACCGAGGCTCTTTAATGACCAAACTCACCGCGTGTGATTCAGTGACTGATTAAAGCTGAGGAGAAGAGTTCAGTCTGCCGTAGGAAGCAGAAATGAAGCAGTTAGTGAAGGTCTACTGCAGTCTGTGCACAGCAGCAGGCTGCGAAGGTTTAGCGGGCAAAACTATCCGACAAGCCCCTCGCGCCATGCAGAGCCACGAAACGTTTAAAGACAAATGAGGGAGAGAATAGACAGAGAAGGGAGGGGGAGAGAGCAGGAATAGCTGTGTATACTGATATATACAAGCATTGTTATTGTGATAATAACAGTGATACCTACAGGTGTAATAATGTTATAAGTAATAATAACAGTAACAGGTTTAGATGACAAAACTATTGAAGTTAAAAGCTACAGTACAGAAGCAGTGTAAATATAAACTAGCTACAGTTGACTCTAAGTCTGTCACATTTGTGTCAGCTGTGGGAAGGAGTTGATGTCATTACTAGTATTAATAACTAAATAACAGCAATATTGACTCTCAGTAGTCTTCACTTATGTTTCTATGAGGGGTATTTATGTGACAGATCTACTCATAATACTGGTTCTTGCCTTGGTTTCCTCAGGAGAGGACATTTTCATCAGGAGATGCTACATATTAAACACTAATTTTTAATTTGGAGTTAAGAGAGCAAGTAGTTTTCTTTTGGTTTACACAAATGTACTGTGCACCACTTAACCGAGTAAGCTTTGTGCTGGTAACGTACTGTCTCAATGCTGCTGTGTGTGTGGTAGGAAGTGAAATTATCAGATTGAAAATATTTTTTTTATTGAGATAAAACGCTGAAATCAGCCATGCATCCAGACAGTGTAAATTTAATGTCTTTAAAGTGGAGCTTGCTGTAGCCTCATTGCATTTGATGCTAACTCAGTCAAAGCAAGTTGCTGTGTCAGATTGCAGTGTGCCCTGTAAGATGTCTTGGGAGGAGCTGGAGGCCCTGTGTCGCAGAGAGAGGCTTCACTGTAAAGAGCTCGGAGTGAACAGAGCCAACGCCAATGAGTATGAGGTGGAGTTCCTCTGTGACTACAAGAAGAGTAAGGTAAAGTGTCACTGAAAAACACATGACTGTTTACAGCTCTACTCACCTGTGGTGGAAGTATTAGGAAGTACACAGTACATAGCCAGTACACTGTAGACGTACCTGAGGTTCTATTATTCTGGTGAGGACTGAAAAACATGGAGTCAGTTGAAGGTAATGATATGAATGTAGCAGCTGGTTAGTTATTCTAGCTAAAACCACGGTATCATTCAGAAATGAGACTGAGGCTGGAAACTGGTTCTTCTAGTTCTTGTTAATGCCTCTTTGCTGTCTTATCCTGCTCTGTCGTGTGCAAAAAATCATTTCTGTGGCCTCATTAATTAAACTGTAGACAAGGATCTATACGGTAAGTCAATGTGCCTTTGCCAAAAATTTGATTTTAAAGGTACTACTACTTTTATCGATACCACTTATCGATCCAGTGCTTTAACAGTTCTCTTATCGGTACTTTTTGTAATTTGAGAAGAAAAAGAAATTAATGCTCAGGCCTTCTATTGTAAATGGTCTGAGCTGCTGCACACTGCAGCGTCTGGACTGGTGAGGACACAGGCACACATGATCTACTTTTCAGATGAATCATACAGATCATGGCATTAAAATGTGATGTATTTAGATATTTAATCTTAAAAGTTCAGTTGCTGCTGTCCAAGACGGTGGAGTTGGAATCCGGTAATGGGACAAGAAGCGGGGAGCAACACGAGGCGGGATGAGACTGGGCTAGCTGGTCAGCAGCAACTGAACTTTCAAATTAATGTACTTCCGTATAGCACCTTATAGATAAGTAAGAGCGCAGTCCAAACAGATACTCCATATGAACTAAGTGTGATTCTCACACTAGATATCTGGGCAGGAGGTGATGACATGATGGAGGAGCTGACTGGAGGAGGTGCAGCTCCAATGTGCTCTCTGCACTTTTTGCTCCAAAAACTCATCAAAAACTAATTCAAATTGCCCTCAGTGGAAAATGGACATGATTTAAAGATGTTGTAAAAAAGATATGTTTATCATCGCACTGTTCTCCAGTTCTATTTGATACAGTCTTTGATTTCCATATGTGATGATACTCAGTTCACGAGTTAATGTGGTTGATAGGGCAGACCTGTGGACTCTAAGCAACAGTAATAAATCACAGGTGTAAACAGTTCAGATTTGGGTTGACCTGTGTCTTTTAAAATGGAGAGGTGTGTATAGAATAATTGCTGGCATACACACCACATACATACATACACACAAGTGTTTACGACAAAGTGAGTATACAGTCTGATTAATGTTTGACCGACCTGGGTCACAGTTGTCTACAGGTGCACACATTCTCCAACACATTTGTTTTTATAAACAAATAAACTTCCAACTCATTAGTGGGAAGTGGCTTAAGCATCTTTCAAGCCATGTTTATAAGTACACAACAGTTCTACACGAGTCTTATCTGTTGTCCCTTAGAGACCTTTTGTCTAAAGTCAAAGTATCTGAAGGGTAAAAGTTTGCATTGATATGCTATTGTACAGCTGTTCTATTAAATCATTATAATGAACAAGTGTTTTTCTTTTGCCTGTGTAAGATGTTGAATATTGGTACATTTCTTTGACATGTAATATCCCAGGAATACTTAGGAGACTTTTTAATAAGGGGCGCATTAAGATTACATGTTAACTTCCAAGCCATTTCAACCCAAAACTATCTGTTAGTTAAGAGCCAGTTTGAATACAACACAACAAATAATATTTGAACAACAGGAAAGTGAAACTGAAACACTTACTACACAGACTCTCTGTTTCATTGTGACGCACACAAATCAAAATGGCTGCACAGAGATAAACACAGTCAGAATGTATTGAAAACCCACTATATGCTTTTTATCAAACCCAATGCTGTGTTTTTTTATAACAATTTCACATTGTTCCAAATAACAGTCTTAACATCCTCTGAGACAATACACTATTTTCCAGACTGTATATACTATGGTGATAATCACTGTAATATTTCTGCTTGTATTAGACCATTGTGAGCTATGCGGGTCATTGCAGATCATTCCAGCTCATTGTAGGTCAAGCAGGAGTCGGGCTACTTTATGATGAGAGTGGATGTTTTTCATATTTTGCTGAAGAACCCTGGATTGTTGTGTATTTAATTTTCCATAAAATGTTCAGTTTTATCGACATTGCTTTCCCCAGGCCTAAGACAATTATAAACCACCTGCTGCTACAGTCTGAAGTCTCCTGTAGTCTTGTTACTCTGCAGGTTGACAGAGCTGTAACTGGTATTCATGGGTGGAGACTTTTTGCTGCTGAGGTTTAAGACTATGAGACTAACAGGCAAAGAAAGACCAGATGCTGAGAATTTATTATATAATGAGAAAAAGTGAATTAGTCCAGTACAGACATAAATCAAACCTTAAACCTTAAAGTCTGGTCAGTGTTGACATAGTAAATGATGTCTCCTCCTAATTCAAGTTGTGTGTTTCAGGAGGAGGAGTTCTACTTGGTGAAGTGGAGGGGGTTCCCCGAGTCGGACAACACATGGGAACCCAAGAGGAACCTCAGATGCCCCAAACTGATGAAGCAGTTCCACCTGGACCTTGATCAGGAGCTGAGGCGCCACAAGAGACGCTGCATCCCTAAAAAGCTTGATAAGGAGTTGACCTCAGTCCTCATCCAGAAAGCCAAACTCCGTCAGTGTCTGCAGCGCTGGGAGGCCCATTTGAACCACACTCGCAACCACCCAGGTCGCATTTTTGTCATGAATGAAGTGGACCTCGAGGGCCCCCCAAAAAACTTCACCTACATCAACAACTACAAAGTAGGCCAGGGCATAGTGTTGGATGAGATGGCTGTTGGCTGTGAATGTAAGAACTGTTTAGACGAGCCAGTGAATGGGTGCTGCCCCGGGGCCTCCTTTCACCGTATGGCCTACAACAATAGGGGGCAGGTTCGGATCCGGGCGGGACAGCCCATTTACGAGTGCAACTCTCGATGCAACTGTGGCCTTGATTGTCCCAACAGAGTGGTGCAGAAGGGCATCCAGTTTGACCTGTGCATCTTTAAGACGGAGAATGGCAGGGGATGGGGTGTCCGCACCCTGCAGCATATCAAGAAGAACACATTCGTCATGGAGTACGTAGGAGAGGTAAGACCTGGTCCAAGACTTTCATCATCAGGAAAGTCTGTTTGTGTAAAGTGTCTTTCTAATCATCAAAGACACTTTCTCCTTTCATAACATGTCATTGCTGAAATGGTCAAAAGTAACATCTGTGTCATTGAAACTTTAGTGAAAGGTGTCATTGTCATGTGATGTTTGTATGTCAGTATGACATCATTAAATCTTTTCCGTCTTTTTTTGCTGAGAACCAAACGCCTCACGTGAGAAACAGGCTTACTGCTGAAACTAGATGACACAGCGCTGCAGTAAGGCTTGTGATGATTCATTTTGGCTAGCATTGAAAAATAGCCTGTGTTTTACAATTCATTTAGAAAGTCTTCAGACCCTTTCTCCCTCATCAATCTACACTCAATCCCTCATAATGACAAAGAGAAAACAGAATTTTAGAACATTTTGAAAAAGTTTTAAAAAAGACTGTCCACATGACTACATTTCATTTTAAAACGTAGCTTTCGAATTAAAACCATCTGCTTCCAGAATATCCTACCTGAAAACACATATACCTGAGCAATCGCCTGCACTGAGCATGTGCAAGTGATTGTAAATGAACAACAGCTGCTAGCAAAGACAACAAGGTCAGTAACACTGTAATTCATTATCATGTTGTATTCACTGCTGGTGTCCAGGCTGATGAGAGCTAATCAGGAGAGACCGTGGGGGTCTCTGTCATCATTTCCAAAGGTCAGAGTTTTCAAAATAAAACACAACCCCAGATTTTTCAAAGTAAAACAAAACCCCTGAGTTTTCAAAATTAAATGGGGCTGACAGTTTCCAAAAGTCTGTTTTCATGGCTCGAAAACTGGAGTAGTGGATGGAGGAGGAAAGGTAGAAACAGATGCGTTTTAAAATGAAAACGTAGTAGTGTGGACTGGACTTAGATTCAATAGTGAGTTCTATTTTTTTTCCACTTTATAAATTTAGGGCTGTTTCTGCTGCCACCTCTACTTGTTCTTTTATCTGCTGTGCTCAACAGGTTTTGAAAATGTATACAATTGTTTGTGGCTGAGGCCTTAACCTCAGCATCCTGATTTTGAATCCAGCCTGATCCCTTTGCTGAATGCCCCTCTCGCTTCCCCGTCTTCTCTCTACTTTATTTAATGAAGCAAAAATGCCAAAAAGAATCTTAAAAACAGAAAATTGTTTGTGGCTGAGCTTGTGTGTACTGATATTGAAACTATTAGGAAAATCATACATGTCTCTTTGAGTTTTTTAAGTAATGGTCATGTTTGTGTTTTATTGAAAATGACATGTTGCATCGCAGCACTGGTTCTGTCCATCCTGTCTGGTTTCCTCCAGATCATCACAACAGATGAAGCAGAGAGGAGGGGTCACATATACGACCGCCAAGGCTCTACATACCTGTTTGACCTGGACTACGTGGAGGACGTGTATACAGTGGATGCTGCTCATCTCGGCAACATCTCCCACTTTGTCAACCACAGCGTGAGTGTCTTCAAACTGTATAGAACATACTGCAGGTAGCTCGGGTCAAAGGTTGGGCCTACACTCTGTGTATGCAGGTCATTCAGAAAGTCTGCAGACCATGACTTTATTCACATGTTGTTGTGTAGAAATAATTTAAATCAGTCTACACTCTGTACTTCATAATGACAAACAGAACTGAATTTCTGTAAATGTATTAAAAAGTAAAAACTGAAATATAACATTGACAGAAGTATTCAGACACTTTGTCTCAAGTTCCTCCATTTCTCTTGAAGTGTTCTAGTTTGAATTGGTTTTAGTATGATGAGCTCTATATGAAGCCCTGAACTTCTGGGCCGACCCAGTTCTCTGCTGACTTGCATGTGTTTCTATACGTACTACAGTCAGGCGTATGTGTAAACAGACACATTCCAAACACGCACACATACACACACACACACACACACACACACTAGAATACATGATAAAAACTTGTTCTGGGTAGCTTCTCGTGTGGCTAATCGTGGTCACTCACTGCTGGATTACAATACACTGTAGTTTTTGGGAATATTGACCAGCGCCATTGATAGCACAAGACTCTTGTGGGCACTGATATTTCTGCAGTTTAGCATTTTTGGAATTTGTCTCAGCTAATGGACACAATCTCCCCAATGGCCTGCAAATCACATACTCCAGAGACTTATTGCTGCAGCTAAGACTTCATCCCCCAAACCATTACCACAGACATGTTTCCAGAGGAAATACTACACAAGAACTCCTCCAACCAAGAGGATTCTTCTCACAGCAAAAAGAAGGTAACTAGAAGGGGAAAGAGAAAGGGTGGGATTAAAGCCACACTTAAACAAGAGTAAACAACGACCGCTCCCCTCAGTCATCTTGGCTAATGTGCGCTCCCTCCGCAATAAAACAGACAAACTACAAGCCAACATTAATCACATGTATGTGGTTAATGACTGCCTCCTTTCTTGCATCCACTGAAATGTGGTTAAATAAGAACAATGACAATGACATACTGCACAGATGGCTATGTGCCCCCTAAGACTTGACCAAGATAATGAGCTCACAGGAAAACAACATGGCGGTGGTGTGTGTCTCTATGTAAACACACGCTGGTGCTCAACGGTTACAGAGGAACTGTGCACCACTGGCATCCAACTCTTCACCCCTTCTATCTCCCCAGGGAATTCCCTCGGTTTCATTCTGGTTTACATCCACCTCAGAGCTAATGCAGCCACAGCACATATCAAGAGAACATTAGACAAATTCAATCAAGGTGATTTTAATCACTGCTCAGCTGACAAATCGTTAAAAAACCCAGCTGGAGGCAACCATCTCCTTACTCAAAGCCCGAGATTCTGCCCTCAGCCGGCCTGTCACTGGGAGGTGGGGCTACACTACACAGCACACAGTGCTTCTGTGACACAGACACCAGAGTGTTAACCACAGGTGAACTGTTTCGAGGTGAACGGTGATTTACTGATTATGTATTTTTAATGAAAATCGGCTGATTATGATTGGCGGCCGATCAATTGGGGCATCACTACTCAAGACGACCAAAGAAAGCACAGCACTTGGTCCAGACAACATCAGAGGCCGTGTCATGTGGTACTGTGCTCAGCAGTTAGGGGGCGTGTTTCAACTCCTGCTTCACAGCTCCTTGGCAAGCAGCACAGTCGCCCAGCTGTGGAAACACATTTATCCCCATAAAATGGTGATAATTGAATCCTATTATCGACCAGGCCAATGAAAAGTGAGACATTGGACACTCAGTTTTTCAGAAGGACTTCAGATTGTGCGTTTGTGCACATGTGAACAGTTCAAATAATAAAGAATAATATAATAAATATATATATATCTAAATACATACAAAATACAAATATGTGTCCGTCCGTTGCCCACAATCAAAACAGTGACGGCGCTGCAGGATGCATAACTCACAACCTCAATTATGTAATACTAGTGGGAAGTCTACCTCATCAGGTCCACAACATATGGATGTAGTGGTTCTGCAGGTCCTGGTCTGTGTTGCTGTCTCTCAGTCCCTGGTGTGCTCTTGTTGTGCTTACTGCTCTCCCACTTGTAGTACAGACCGTCTGTGCAGTCTCAGATACTGGGCAGCCTGTGGATTGATGCTGAATCTTGGTCAGATGATGAAATTTGTATCTCGCTCACCCTCAGACTCTTAATGTCTCCTTAAGTAGATGATCCTGTTGGGTTTCGGGATGACTTGCAGCATTCTCCTTAACACCACCCTGTATGTGTGTGTGTGTGTGTGTGTGTGTGTGTGTGTGTGG
>NW_019525414.1:1231415-1258298 GCF_002814215.2 Seriola lalandi dorsalis | reverse complement strand
TCAGGGGGTGAGAAAGAATCTTCTGACTCATATTGTGTTGTTTTTGCAGTGTAACCCCAACCTTCAGGTCTTCAACGTGTTCATTGACAACATCGATGAGAGACTCCCGAGAATCGCTTTGTTTTCAACACGGGCCATTCGTGCAGGAGAGGAGCTCACCTTCGACTACAAAATGCAAAGTAAGTCTCATTAAGTAAGGGACAGTGAGAGGAATGAACTGATCATCATCCAGCTCTTCTTTCTGTGGTTAGTCAACAAACAGGTCTCACCAACAACAACAGACCTGATCCTAAAGGTTTTAATGGACTGTTATCTGTTCTTGTCTTACTGAACTCAGTCAACTTTCTAGTGCTTATCTGCTGCCTACAGTGCAGCATGTCTCCATTTTCCAGGTCTGGATAAGTCTGGAATAAGAAAAGGGAAGTAGATCGAGACTGATTCTCCTGTTCTATCCTGCTGAGCAAGCCCGATGGAGAAAACAAGAGCAAAGTCGAGGACTTCAGTTCTCTCTTCTAGTCCCTGGGTGAATTGCACATAAACTTACTGGCTCCCTCAGTGCTCAGGCCCTGAGAATAAACACCTGTGCCATTAAAATAATACCAGCAGATGTAGGCATGTTGCCCCAAGCCTACATCTTGCTCCCCTAGTAATCAGAACAAAAGCAAAAGGGTTCCAGCAAGTGGAATCATTTTTTGATCATTCGTTTAGCAAATATGTCATTCTCCTACAATAGTTGAAGCTGATCATGTGTTTGAAATGTATTTTACAGACTGGGGTCACCTGAATAGGAGCCAGTAAAAGGGTATAGTGAGTGTGACCTCATCACTTGTGCTTGGCAGTTTTCACGGGATTGTTCCCTTTTTTGAGAGACTGTCCTGGAAAATTAATATTCTTTCCTGGGACACGAATTGTAAAACCTTGTTTTCTTCTATTAATTTTTTGTTTTCTTCCCGGATATGTCCAGTCCTGTATCCGCAAACATATCAAAATGTGAACAATAATGCTCAAAATTACCTTATTACCTAGCAATCGCCATCTGTCCACTTCCACGACCGTGTGAATGGGGCAAGCCGATGCGCGAGTGGTTAGGGCACATAGCAAGAGGGCGCAGATGTCCTGAGCTGGCCAGTCTCTTGGCTTTTTGTCATTCCCCTGCTCTCTGTCCCAGCATTTTCTAGCAGTCTCTACTGTCCTACTGTCCCTGATCCGGCTTCTGGTTGTTTCCAGTTGATCCTGTCGACACAGAAAGCACCAAAATGGACTCCAGTTTCAGTCTAGCGGGGCTCCCCAGCTCTCCCAAGAAGAGGATTCGAGTGGAGTGTCGGTGTGGATCAGACTCTTGTAGAAAGTACCTGTTCTGATGACAAACTGTCATTCTGTAAAGATGTGGAAAATTGTACAGACTTTTAAATGAATTATTATTTTCCTTTTGTTTATGAAAGCTGAAATCCACCATCAACATTTGACCATGACAGACAAAACAAAAAAAAAACACAATCCAGTTTCATATCTGTGATGTAACAGAATGTAGAGCTTCTGGTTTCCACTAAACTAAAGACTGCGTCAGTGGGTTGTTTCTGTAATTATTTTAAATATATCTCTCCGTCCATGATAAAAACAGATGAGTCCGTGTATCAGCTCAGCCCAAGTGCAGAACAAGAATGACTGTCCTGTTATTATGTGACTAAAACATGTTCTGGGATTCTTTACATGACAGGTGTGTGCCCCGGCCTTCTCATGACTGCTCAATGATAAATGCTTTGTTAAAACAGTCCATAATTTCTACCAGTGTCACCACTGTACTCACCAAGACCACCTGAGATCTGAGAACATCCTGAGATCCAGAACACCTGAGCCATATCACTAAAAGACGAACTATGATCAACAGTAGATAAACCTGTGGAAGTGAAGATATCACAAACCTCCATCACAGTTCACAGAGCCTCCTCCTGATTGACCTTTGACCTAGTGTACCTGCTGTAGTATAATGAGTGTGAGGTTGACCTGGTGTGTCTAATTGTTTAGTGTTGTCTGGTAGAAGTGATGGACAGAGGTCCGATAGTCTCAGTCTGTTGTATTTTGTTACTTCCATTTTAATTAAATGGTCACAGACAAAAGTCGCCATGTTCTAATGGAACCAACCAGCCGAGGCAGTGTTTGGTTTGGATCCTGATCTTATCCTGTCATCACCTCACACACCTGGCCCAATTACATTTTTTACTCTTATATAATTTGTGTTTTGGTTCTTCTGCCTTGAGTTTTGTCGCTTGTGTTTCATCATGCTCCTGATGTGCAGCTGATGAACAGTTCAGGTCTCGGTAAGAGCCGGTTCACACATTGTGTTGCCCTGTTGTGAATGTTCACTTGAAGGCACGGTGAAACACCTGCTGCCATGTTCTTCTCCTTCACCCCACTGCCTCTCTGACCCTCCACCAGTCTGCCCATCTGACAACCACCAGCATCTTTACCAGTAACCAGCCCACAGCTCCCAGTCAGCATGTAGCATGGAGCTACTGTCAGCTGAGTTAATATATGTAACATATAATATATTTTTACACCTGGACTCAGCTTTAACTCAGCTTTACCTTCTGTCACTTCAATGACTGTCTGTTTTGTGGTCAAATAGCTGATGATTTTAAAGTGTATATATTTCAACATTTTAACTCAGTATTTTTTCAGTGTGTTTTAGGTGGAGAACAAAAACAATGTAAATAAATGATTATACAGTGGACTGATGTTTTCATGTCTTTTTTTTTTTTTTTAAACAAAGTGACACAGGAAACAGAAAACGAGATGTGTGTGTGTGTGTGTGTGTGTGTGTGTGTGTTCTGGTAATCACATTATGGGGACAACAATCTGTTTACACAGTCACGTCATGGTGACCTCTTGCAGAGTGGGGACAAAAAATCAGGTCCCCATGAGGAAAACCCTTTTAAATGAATACAGGAGCTTTTCTGAAGGTGCCTGTGTGGTTTTTTTTTTTTTTTTTTTTTTTGGGTACTGCCCACTTCCTGGTCCTCATTAAGAAGGATTTTAGCAGCCAATACATTTTCAGTGTTACAAGTGGCAATCAATACGGTGGACGAGTAAGAAGATTATTTGCAGCAGATGCCATCTAAAGAGTTAAGAACCAAACCAATATAACCATTGATCAACCCTAAAATTAAGTTAATTTGCTTTAATTATTTAGCAGGTTAGCTAGGTGGCTCCGATTGACTACAGAGGCTGAGTGAAGGCTTCAAACATTTGACTTTATCTGATTCTGAATGTGATTCTGAAATGTTTTCCTACATTTTTCCAACTAGTTGCATGCATTTTAGCGTAAATGAGTTTATGCAAACCAAACACAACTAAATCTTTAGATTAGCTAATTGTTTGCTCTCAGACGGTAGGCTTATGTGGTCAAAATGATTCCTTTTATAATATTCCACCTTTTATAAATGTAAATGTGATTTGTATTTTGCCATGAGAAATTCAGGATCAATATTTCAAGTGTTACATTTAAGTGAATTGATTGCATACATGTACAAAACACTGGTTTTGACCAAAGCGCCTCACAGAGACATTTAAAATACAATTCTACAGATTCTGCATGTGAGAGATTAGAGACTGAATGAAAAAAGTGAGTTACTACCCTGGTGTTTACGTACATACTGTTTTCCTTTTGAGTCCCCTGCAATTCCTTTGCTTTTGAAATATATGAGCATGAGAGTTTGTAAAAGTATTATACAATTAATAATTTTAAAGACCTCAAACTGTCACTGAGTCGAATGCAAACCTCTTTTTTTACATTTCCGTGCCGTTTGAAATGCCACCACGGATAATTCTACAGTCTCTCTTTGTCATGTTTTTGTTATTTGAAGCAGCTAAAACTGAAGAACATGTATTGTGATGGTAATCTAGTGTGAATCGGTCCACATTACAGTTCCAGGGCTAATGCATGTAGAAGGTTAGTGCTAGTGGGATGTTTTGGGCACATTTTAACCTGCTCATTGACTTTTTTTCTCGGTTAATTATCAGCCTGTTCTGGACACTCACGACGTCCCCACAGCACATGTTCAGTGTTTGAGTAGAAACTGTGTGAAAAGTTGGACACAACTCTAACCCACAGGGAACTTGAACACTGTGTGTGAAAGGTCCCCATAAAGCCTGTTTGATTAAAATGTGTGAGTGCAGACAGAACTTTGCTGTGCAGGAGGAACTATTTTACTATGAATTTGGATTTTGTTCTTTAATTCTGGTGTATGATGGGATGCATCTCATTTTAGAGATTTTGTCCGAACAAGTGGTCAGTCTATTAGTATTTACATCAAAGTGACAATTTGTACCTTATGTTCTCATATTCTGAAATATTTTAATTGTACAATATGTGTTTACAGATAACCAGCATCTGATGTCCATTCAACTATTTTTGTTCATGAGCAGATATTATAATGATGAAAATTCTGTTCACACTTTTTATTCACAGAGTGAATGTCAAAGTGAAATTGAGAGTATTGTCTCAAGACTAAAACGGACTAAAAGCATCATAGTAAGTCATTTACTTGGCAAACAACATAAATGAAATGTACATTTTGTAGTCTACTAACCTGGGATTATATCAAGGGGTGCAATCAACAATTATTTTCATTTTCAATAATTCATTTGCTTATATTCTAAAATGATAAATCATTTGGTGTATAACATAACCATCACTTTAAATCACACCATTTCATTTTGAAGATAATGTCATCAGTTGAGTTCTTTTTTTTTTCAGATCAAATGTCCAAAGCCCCAAAATATTTAGTTTATTATTAAATTATTTCTTACTATTTATTAATGTTTCTATTTTTCATTTTATAGATGAAAGATTTTGAAGATTCTGGTGATCTATATGATTCGGCATCAGAGAGTGGAGATGAATATATTCCAAACTCCACCTCTGAAAGTGACAGTGGTGTCAGCCTTGACACAAGGACAAAACGTCAGCCTCTTTATGATACACTGGATGTCTCGGGCTCAAAGAGTTCCCCTATCTGTGATTCCACAATGCCAGACAACATGACCTTTGACAGCTCTACATCTGAGGCCATTGGAGAAGAAGAAGGACCGTGTTCAAGTCAGAACATTAATGATAGCATAGTTGTTAGTGCATGTCAGAAAAGAGGTGGGAGTAGAGTTTATGACAAGCGACATTATTGCTTATACTGCTCTAAACCATATGCTAAAATTGCAAGGCATCTAGAGTGTGCACATCAAGACAAATCTGATGTGGCTAAAGCTCTGAGCTTTTCAAAGGGTTCCAAAGAGAGAAAAAAAACACCTAGATTATATTCGCAACAGAGGAAACTATGCTCACAACGCTGCTGTTATGGAGTCAGGAACGGGTGAACTAGTGCCATTTAAACGGCCACCAAAAGAAGCCCAAAGCAATGACTTCATGCACTGTGCATATTGTCAAGGACTGTTTACACAAAAGGTCCTGTGGCGACATATGCGCACTTGTAGCCTTAAACCTGGATCAGTTGCCCCCAAACCAGGGAAGAATCGTGTTCAGTCCATGTGCACATACACAGCGCCTGTGCCTTCAAACATAAGTAAACAAATGTGGGGAGTAATCAGCGTCATGAATCCAGACCCAGTCACAGACATAATAAGAAATGACCAAGCTCTTATTGATGTAGGGCAGCTCTTATTGAACAAAGGTGGGATGTCAGAAAAGAATAAACAGTGTGTCCGGGAGAAAATGTGAGAAATGGGAAGGCTGATTCAGAATGCCAGGAGAATCACCACTTAAAAAAATAAAGAAGGAAGATCTCATAAATCCAAATAAGTACTTGGAGACTGTCAAAGCTGTCAAGGTTACATGTGGGTATGACAGTGAAACAAACAAGTTCTTGATTCCATCACTAGCAAACAAACTTGGTAATGCCCTTGTTAAAGTAAGCAGACTCTTAAAAGCTCAGGGTTTAATCTCAAACAACCAAGAAATGGTCAAGAATGCCAGTGAGTTTCAAGATGTCCATCAGGAAACGTGGAACGAGCACTGAGGAACAACAGGGAAGCAAAGTGGAATGTGCCCAGTCTCATGCCCTTTACTGAAGATGTCCAAAAAATGCATGCATATCTCAATAAAGTGCAAGATGAGTACTACAATTCACTCTCTGAAAGTCCCTCCACAAAATCCTGTATGGAGCTTGCAAAGGTTTGTCTGGTGCAGACCATTCTCTTTAACCGGCGTAGGGAAGGAGAAGTGGCAAGCATGCCCTTGTCTGCATTTTCTGCAAGAGATACCTCTGATCCCCATGAGGATGTGGACTGGGTACTCTCTGAACTAGAAAAAAAAGCTCTGCAGACACTTCACAAGAATTATTATCAGGGGAAAACGTGGTCGCCCAGTTCCAATCGTTCTGGCTCCAAAAATGCTGTGTGCGTTAGAACTCCTTGTTAAGCAGAGAGACGCATGTGGAGTTCTAAAGGACAATGGTTACATGTTTGCAAGACCAGAAGCTATGACACATTTCCGAGGTTCAGACCGCATCCGTGGCTTTGCAAAGATGTGTGGTGCAAAGTGTCCCAAGTCACTGACATCTACCAGAGTCCGAAAGCTTGCCGCAACCCCATTTGAAAGCCTCATGTTGCATCTCTATATTATCTATGAAGAAGTAAGCTAAATTTATATACTAGTACTGTTTCTTTTAATTCTACTTCATTGCAGATTCAATCATTCTTTAAACAAAGTCAATAATCTGAGGATATGTTTGATGTAGATGCATGTCATATGTGATTAGCAATATGCTTATTGTTGGTCCCCACTAATCACAAGAGACTTTGTGTGAAATAGGCAAATTATATGTTAATGAGGTCCCCATCAGCCATGTCCAATAGATATTTCTTAAGTCCCCATTTAGCATGGTCCAGTCATTACTTCATCAATTCAGCTGTTTGAAGTCGTGTTTAAGGTAACGAAACTATTGTGAATGTACCAGATTTTTTTCTTCTAGAACCTTTAGAAAGGGTTGTCCCCACAGGTGAAGATCAGAAAGTTGGCAATTGTTTACAATGATATTGGTAATAAAAATAATGCTAAGAATAATGTATATTAATGGTAATGTGGTAATAGCGGCAATGTACGTATGCACATATATATACAGACAGCATAATTATGATAATATAATACAATAATAATGTGATCATGTATTATAATGATAATTGGGATGGTAATTATCATATTCATGTATTAAGTATACAAAATATCTATCTATCTATCTAAGGGTGGAGGAGAAGCCACGCCAGAGCATCAGAGGGGCAAGGGGTCCCCAGCCCAACCACCCAGCGCCACAATCGGGGACCCACGCAGCAGACAGCCAGCCGCTCCCTCCTTTTACCTCTCCTCCTTCCTCCAATGGAGGTTTTTGAAATTGGGTAGATACATTTTCATTTAGGGTTTCATTATACATTTTTTTTTCGCTGATGTGTTGTCCTGCTCGGGGAAACCCCCAGAACATTTTAGAGGGGGGTCTGCCCACTGAAGAAAGACACACCTAAAATATAATATAATATAATATAATAAAATGTGTTTTCATGTCTTTATTGTTGTAGTTTAAATAGGGCTCAGTGTATTTTAAACCTCACCTTTGAATTATACAACATGTCACCACTAGATGGTGCCTCTAGCACTCTGAGTCCTCCGTTATAACAACGCCCCACAAATCTACTTTATATTAGAAATATATGAACTACTTACACAAAGCACCCTTTATAAAACTAATATAAAAATGAAAATCATCATATCTAATGTAATTTTCCAGTTTCAGTGCTGATGGAGCGTCAGCTCTTCATACTGGAGCTGATGCTGACATGAAACCGATGAAAAATGAAACTGAAACAGGTAAATTGAAACAGGTAAATTATAAACCACCAATCCACAACCTTCTCCATTCTATACTGTGTTTGCTATACACTTGACACTTTATGTTTATGGTTTTGATCCTTTTCTTAGAAAGTCGACATTGAAATCCAGCGTTGCATTCATGTCCAGTCAAAGATCCCTCCACATGTTTTAAGATATAAAAATACTCAGCTGTGAATACCAATACAAGCCTGCTTCTAAAAAAGTTGGTGCGCTGCGTAAAACGTAAAAAGAAACCAAATGCGATGATTTGAAAAAAACATTGAAACCCCATATTTAATTGAAAATAGCACAAAGACAACATATCAAATGTTGGAGTTTCATTGTTTTCTGAAAATTATATGCCCTTTTTGAAATTGATGCCAGCAACACTTTCCAAAAAAGTTGGGACAGGGTCATGTTTAACTCTGTTGCATCACCTCTTCCTTTAACAACACTAAGCATTTGGGAACTGAGGAGACCAACTGCTATAATTTTTAAAGTGGAATGTTTTCCCATTATTGCTTGATGTAGCCTACAATTTCAGCTGCTCAACCGTTTGGAGTCTCCTTGGTTGTATTTTACATTTCATAATGCGCCAAACATTTTCAATTGGGTGACAAGTCAGGACTGCAGGAAGGCCAGTTTAGCACCCGGACTCTTTTACTATGGAGCCATGCTGTGGTTTACATTGTTTTGCTGAAATAAGCAAGGTCTTCCCTGAAAAAGAGGTCATATAGTTGGCAGCATATGTTGCTCTAAACCTGTATATATCTTTCAGCATTAATGGTGCCTTCACAAATGAGCAGGTTACCCATGCTATGTGCACTAACGCACCTGCATACCATCACGGATGCTGGCTTTTGAACTGTGCACTGTTAAGCGCGATGGTCCTTCTCCGCTTCAGCCTGGAGGACAGGGCATCCATGATTTCCAAAAACAAATTTTCAAAATTTCAAATTTTGACTTGTCAGACCACAGAACAGTTTTCCACTTCAGTCCATCTTAAATGAGCTCGGGACCAGAGAAGGCGGCTGCGTTGCTGGATCTGATTTCTATACTTAAATGGTAAGGTTTCAATTTGCATTTGTGAATGCAGCGAGGAACTGTGTTAACAGGCAATGGTTTTTGGAAGTGATCCTGAGTCCATGCAGTGATGTCCACTACAAAATTTTATCTGTTTTTAATGCAGTGTCGTCTGAGGGCCCAAAGACCACAGCCATCCAATATTGGTTTTCAGCCTTGTCCCTTACCTACAGAGATTTCTTCAGATTCTCTGAATCTTTTAATAATATTATGTACTCTACACAATGAAATCTCCAAATTCTTTTCAATTTTACATTGAGAAACATTATTCTTAAATTGTTGCACTATTTGCCCGCAAAGTTTTTCACTGAGTGGTGAACCCCTCCCCATCTTTACTTAAGAAAGACTTGTCTTGTCTTGTCTTTTTTATACCTAATCATGTTACTAACCTGATAATGCAGAAAAACAGGAGAGTGCTGCACAGGGTCAAAAAGGTATTGTGGAGAATGTAAAGAAAAAAATCAGGTGCTCTTCCAGGATGAGGCCAGTGGTCAGATAAACTAGAAAAAAACAACTGTCCAGTGTAATAAGTCTTATAAGAGTTGAAACTGTACAATGGCAATCAGAAAAAAATATCCGGGGCACTCTGATTGTAGATGTGAAACTAAAGATCCTTTATTAATATATGGATATGCCAACGTGTTTTGACGCACAGTCTTCATCATGGCATAAGTGCAATGAGTGAGCAATTTTTCTAGTTTAGTCATGTTACTAACCTGTTGCCAGTTAACCTAATTAATTGTGAGCTGTTCCACCAGGTGTTTGTTGCCACTGTCCCAACTTTTTTGAATGCTGTCGCTGGCATCAAATTCAAAACGTTTTAACATTTGATATGTTGTCTTTGTGCTATGTTAAATTAAATATGGGGTTTAAATAAATTAAAATCATATTCTGTTTCTATATATGTTTTACACAGTGTCCCAACAGGGTTGTAATAAACATTGTTTAATCACCTGATGTCCCTGTCCTCTCCGTCAGAATCTGTGAACATGTAAATATTGTTCAGATAAATCATGTCATACTGACCACTCTCAGACTACAAATGTGACCTGGAAGTTTCAAGTTTCCATGTCACACCTGTGTAAGCTGCATAATGGATCATGATTGGCTTTCAAACTAGTTGTGATGTCACAAAGTAAAGCTCATATGTCCAGGTGCTGGACTGAGATTTTAGATGACAGACAAACAGATGAATGTTAAAACAAACTCTGTACAATCTCAGTCTGCTCTGCTTAGTTTAGTCAACCCATCCGCCTCTTTATTCAAACTTGATGAAAATAGAGATGATGTAATAGAGAACAGATGAAGCACAGAAGAATGGGCAGGACTGGATCTACATGTTGTTCCTGTGGAGAATGGAGGCGGTGACTCAGAAAACAAAGTGAGAGAGGCTGAGAGCTGCAGCAGTTGTTAAACAGGGATCAGACATGGAGGTGGACACCTTCCAGTGTTACACCGGCAGAGTGTAGATCGACCAGCAGAGGCTGAGACACTGAAGCTCACCTCTTGGTAATTGTTCACACATAGCTGGTAGAATCATACACTTAGTATCTAACAAAAGGATGTACAAATCTGGTATGTGGCTGGGCTGTGTGTGTGTGTGTGTGTGTGTGTGTGTGTGTGTAGGGTGTGATTGTGAAAAAAACGTCCTATATATAATACTCTTACAGCACAGCAATAAAGGCCCTGTTAAGAAGTAATAGGTTTCGGTCCACTGAAAGGCTAGAGGGCTTTTAATTTGACATGGTTGCAGGAAGTGTTGAGTTTCTGTTGATGCCTAAAGCAATGACTTCAACAGGGCAAACATGAGCGGATCAAAATGAGGCATCCTCTAAAATACTGACAAACTACACATATCAGACAGAAGGAGTCTGAGGTGGAGATCTGGTACCTTCAGCAGGTACAAAGGTAAAGAGAGGCCCTGGTCTTTGTTGGAGGAAACATGGTTGTAGATCTGCTGTAAATGCCCCACTGATGATGCAACACTGACAATGTCAAATGGGAAAAGTTCAATGGTGTAACTTCATCACTCAACTCTATCACTCAGTCAGTCAGTCAGTCATTGTCTTTGCAGATGCAATCTAAGTGACATCTGATTGGTGTAACCAGGTGTCATTAGCTAATTCCAGCAGCTAATGATTCTGTTTCCGCAATGCGAACCACGCCTCCCTCAGCCTACAGCAAATAAACTACATTGATTACATGTACCATTATCACTGAAGGAGGCAGAGGAGTAACTGAACATGAGACAGAGCAGCAATCGCTATGCTAATGTAGCTAGCAGAGCTGAATAGTAAACAACTCTGGGGTTAGCAAGAAAATCCCTAAAAGAAGGAGAGCTATGAGTGATGGGGTTAGGGGTAGTGAAGTTAGATGTGTGTGTGTGTGTGTGCGTGTGTGTGTGTGTGTGTGTGTGTGTGTGTGTTGAATGAGGATATTTGGAGTTAAATAACAGAAAGGTGAATTAGCATGACAGAGGGAGGGGTCATGAGTTCACAGTGTGTTCTCAATAAGAACATCTCACCATGAGTTTGTCTCCCTCACCTTGTGTGACAGGGATTGCATCGGATTAAGTGGATTTGTGGAGGATCAGGACTTCATGAGCTCCAGGTGAAGAGACACAGGTGGTTGGTGTCACTGAAAGGTAAATAAGGCAGATGGCTGGTGTCTGGGTCAAAGGAAGCTCACTAAATGGGTCCTAGAATCAGACAGCATAGAGGAAATTCTATGCTGTCTGATTCTAAGACACATTTAGTGAGGTTGAAGAAGTTTAAGGAGAGATTCAGGTTTACTCATATGTGAAGTGAAGGACTTTGGTGTCTGTGATCTCTCCCTTCTTTATACTGGCTGTAAAGAAATCCTTCTTCTAACAGTTGAGTTGAGGCTAAAATGAGGCTTCAGTCTAAATGTGTTAAATCAGTGTCAAACCCTCGAGTGTGAAAAACACTCCAAAGTCAACAAACATATTTCCCGCATGGAAACAGGTTACTCTCCATGCAGGCCCCATGTTTGTCTGTAAGGTGTCGCTAACCCTTTTCAAACGCTGCATGATCAACAAGTTAAGATTTTTAATGTTTGCTATTCACAAAGTTTTAGGAGAAACTGCTAAAAATAATGGCTGCCAGTCCTAACTTTAGGACTCCTTATTTTAGTAGTAGCTTAGAGGACTCCTAACTCACTAAGACCAAATCACAAATAATCACAAAGGACCACTGTCAATAAATGTCTCTGACCCGACATCATAGGACAATTCATACCAATTACTTTAGATGTTCAACAGCTACAGGGAAATAAAGCAGCTTCATGGTTGGTCTGACCGCTGTGGTCAGTACCAGAGATGGAACTCATGTAAAAATTATTGTACCATCCTAAGACGAAGAAAAAAACATCACACCATCAACACACAGGTTGTATTGATGCTGCCTGTACGGTTGTAGACATTGTTGTATAGTGTCCTTGATCTACACACGATTCATGGATCTGAATGGAAAATGACCTGATCAGTTGTTTGTAAGGATCATATTCCAGCTGGATGTCACCTGGGGGTGGGGGGTGGGGGGGGGCAGTGGATATCCATGTAAAGCACAGCTTCTCACACAGGTGGCTAATAGGTTAAGTTAGGTAGTCTATGATATATATATATATATATATTTTTTTTTTATTCTTCTTATTTTTTTCCATTGAGTGAATTAAATGTAAAAAGTTTTTATATTAAAATTAAATTCTCCCGGGTCGACACAAACCTCATCATACAGATGCATTTTGGAGAATGCCCTACTTTTGTAAACAGCATCTAATCTGTTATTATTTAGTTTGTATCATCATCATCATCATCATCATTCTCTTATACATGTTATCTGCGACACCACCACCGAGGAATTCTGGGAGATCCTGCCACACTCATAATAATCTTCTGATCATTTCAAAGGAAATTTATTTTCATTGCAAAACCCACAACAGAAATCATGAATTGGCAGATACATGCGTAACAGCTCGACCACGTTTGAACAGAACACGGAGCGGAGGGAAAGTGGAGAGTTCCTCTCTCATCCTTCAAACCTGTTTGACCTCTGACCTCAGGAAGCACCGAACTGAGATGTTTACTACTAGAAAGTTCAATGAAACACTGTCATCTGAAGACGCACTGTGACACAGCTGATCCATGTCTAACTTGTGTCTGGTTCATTTACTGCTGCAGCCTCCAACAGACACTTCACTGACCTCTGTTTCCTTCTAATGGAATCAAGAACCACTTTCTGTCTTTGACTGAACAATTTCTAGTCCAGCATGGAGAGCGCTTCCTCACGAAGCTTCAAAATAATGATGCTTTTTAAAATCTTAAGCACAAGTGATTCTCAGGGTTAGACTGTGTGGGCTCCTTCATCCACTGTGACACAACACCGAGCTGAAACTGTCGAGACAGGTCTCCTCTGGTCTGACTGACGCTTCACTCTGACCTCTGGTCTGACTGTAGCTTTACTCTGAGACAGAAGGAAAAATGAAAGGATATCCTAGCTAATTATAATTAATTTCTTTGTAATTTGAACAATCATGTTTATGTTCATGTTTTAGAAAACGACGACGACAAGGTGTGAGAAAGGAAACCAGCAGATGATTCAGCATTTATCTGAACCACTGGACGTGGAGGTCAGAGTCATTAAACTGTGGTCAGCTGGGTCACAGGTCGATGTTTACAACAGACCTGACTGCTCACCTGACCCTCACACTGTGATGTCACTGAGGTCACAGGTCTCAGGACAGTGTTGTCGTTATAGTGGAGACGACCCAGAATGAACCATGTGATGTCCTGCTGATTGAAGCTGTCAGCTGCATGAACTTTGTAGTTTGATGTCAGTGATGGCTCTCCGTTATCTCAAGCTCTTTTACCTTCATTGTCCCTAAATATGTACAAAAATCCTCCAATTAATAACAATAATAATAATCTATCATGTTGTTTAAAAAGGGACTTCTAGTAAACGTCATTGGTTGAAAACATTCAGCTCTTGGTATCAGAGACAGAAACACTGAGGAAACAGGGGTGATGTATCTGTTCAGGACTTTCCCTCTGTAACTGACACACACACACACACACACACACACACACAAACAGAGTCACAGTAGAAATACAATGATCAGGAACTCTTTGTTGCATTTCAAAGTTAGTTTGCTGTCAGTATAATACACACTAAATACAGAGGTCACAGTCAATTTACAAAAGATCATGTGAAACTGAAAAAGCTCCTCAGGGCTCAGCGTCGGCTATGGACCACGTGTCTCTGATGATGTCAGAGAAAAACACAGATCCAGAGCGGCTCCACTCTCGTCCTCAGACTCGCTGTGACTGTCGTTCTCGTCTGCCATCACGTCCTCAGTCCTGCAGCTGCTGATGGAGCAGAGACTCGTCTCTACACAGTGTTGTCCTTCAGCAGAGACTCCTGTCTCTGCTCTGGTGCATTGGTTGGATGTTCTTATGGAGTAAGGCCATAATTCAGGAAATAAAAACAACATGAGTGGCTCCGCTGCTGCTGCTGGGGGCCACAGACACAGGGGCCCCTCACACTACGGATCCTGTTTTCAGACATTCACTGACAAAATACAATCTTCACCTCCCCGTCCACCATCACCCCCACCATCACCTCCACCTTCACTTCCATCTTCACCCTCACCTTCACCTCCACCTCCATCCACAGATCATGTTCAGAGAGAGCAGACAGGAGCTCAGTGTATCATCATGTCTGTAGATTTGTGTGAACAGGAAGCAAAACATGTCCCTTCACATGATGATTTAAATCTAACTCCACCCAGGTTTACTTTGCGACACTGACTACCCTTTTGCCTGCTCGGGTTCTCCTGTTTACCTCACCTCTCTGTCCTCATGATTCATTCAGGTTCGGATAGATGTCATGATTTTGACTGAATTTGCAATCAGTGTGACAAAACCTGGTGAATTTGAAATGGACAGACATGCGCAGGTGTCTGCTGTGAACAGGTGAAGTAACAGCCGGATCAATAGCTGGACTGAGGACGAGGAGGGTCCTGAAGCTGAAGCTGGGGGACAGAGTCCCACTTCATATCTCCACTGAGACTGTGGCTGAGACAAACTGTCTGATCTAACATGACTTCCCTTGAGTTTTACGCCTTTACCTCCTGGTTTGTCCGTCAGAAAGAATCCTGGACAGATCATGTTCAGTCAGGTTTATTGACAACAAACTGCTTCAGGCTTGTGTCACTGGCACAGACAGAAGTCAAACAGAAGACTAAAACAGGAAGTCCTGCAGCTCTGTCATGTCTGTCACACCTCTTTCTTTTTTTTCTCTGTTTTACTTTGGCTGATTGATCAAACATGATGTTTCTCCTCTGACACGTCCAACCACAGAAATAGGAACTGGACTGTTGGAAATCAATGCTTCATTCACTCAGTCATACATATGAACACTTGATTCTCTGTGTGGAGTGAGATTTCAGACAGGAAGTGATGTTTAGAGACTGGAGGCCCAGTCACAGCAGAATCTACATACAGTTCAGCCTCAGACTAATGAGCTGAACTTCTGATGAACACTGACACAGTGCAGGTTCAGTAGATAAAACTACCAGGAACAACCACTGGACACTTCGGCTGTTAACACCATGTTTTCCAGTGCAGGTTATAATGTGTTATAAAGTGTTTCAGACTGTCTGACGTGTGAAGTACAAAACTGTTGATGATCTCTGAAGGAACAATGAAGGCTCAGTCACTGTGACCCTCCTGCTGAACTGCTTTGCCAATGTTTGTGTTAATTACAGGAATATGAACATATGATCAGTGTGGTAACAGACACACTGCAGCTATATGTTCGTGGCATTGATACCTGGGTGCAGCCTGCTGATAAGTGAGTATCAACAGTCTTTCTCCTGTTCTCACAGTGGGCTCTAAAGGTCTTTTGGACATTTACTAGTAAATTGTCCAGCAAATGCTGCCTCTGCTGGACATTCAGGGTACTGACTTACTGGATATTTAACAAATCTCTGCTCTGGGATCATCAGTTTGAGGGAATTACATGATACTCAATGCATTTGGACATTAAAAACAGCATAAAGTAAATAAAGTTCACTCAGCAGCCAATGAGAAGTGATTTCCAACATCCTCCATCTGTGACTTTCTGCAGCTGCCGCAGCTCCAACAGGCAGGTGAGGAAAATTAAACATCTCATGCACCTGTGTTCAGACTCACACTGTCACTGTAACAAGCTGCTGCTCACTATGAACTGAGCTGATCAGGTCTCACACAGTTACAGTATTTCTGCTGTCAGCTGAAGCATCAATGAGTGACAGACTGACGCTGCGTCCACACCATGACACTATCATTTGAAAAAGCAGTTTTAAGACCAAATTGACCATTTTAGCTCCATATCATGACCATTCACCTACAATGAGCATGTGCGATCCGGTGTAAACAGGAAGTACATTGACTATTTTGCACTTGGTTAGTTACGGTGAATCCTCTGAAGGAGGAACAGCGAAGACAGCTGTAGCATTAAAATAGAGAATGTAAGTGAACAACAGCTGCTAGGAAAGACAACAAGGTCAGTAACACTGTAATTCATTATCATGTTGTGTTCACCACTGGTAGTTGAGGCTGATGAGAGCCAATCAGGAGGCGCCATCGTTTCCAAAGATCAGTTTTCTAACACAACCCTAGAGTTTTCAAAATAAAACATCAGTGTTTCCAAATGTCTTCGTTTTCAGTGCTTGAAAACTCTGGAGTTGTGTGGACGGAGGAGAAAACGTAGGAAGTTTTAAAATGAAAACATAGCAGTGTGGACGCAGTCTGAGACAGTAGACATGGATAACTGGTCAACAAAGAAAATACATCACACACATGAAAATTTTCCTGTCACTGATGTGTTCACTTCAAACAAAACAAACAGTCACATCATGTTGGATCAGGTTAAACCATCTCCCTGGTCCATGAGTAGAAGGACCCCAGCATGGTTCTCACAAACCTGACTTCTCCCAGCTTCTATGATTTGATTTTAAAGCCTCATATGACATAATGTCTTTTGTAATTTCACCTGACTACTGACTGTAAAATTATTAAGAGAACTGATAGTAAAAACTTGATTCTTTGTGTCTATGTGGGTGAATAATTGAACAAAAAGAGAGTGTCTATGGATTCAATGTTAAAAAGTTAAGGTCACGGATCCCTGGAATCAAATGATGGTGTCTAGAGCTGAAAAATTAAGGACCAATAAAACAGGTTTGTGAGGGCACCATGAACGGCAGTGTCTCAAGTTCAACTCTGGGAATCTTTGTTGCATTTCTCTACCTCCTTTCCTCGTCTCTCCTCTGTCGCCATACAAACAACATTATCTAACTAATCCAGCCTCTTAAAGATTCTCCACATCACCATGACGACATCCTTATCAATCCACTTTGACATTCTTTATGAAGCAGCTTATGTAATTTGTTGGTGGTTGTTTGTCTGGCTTGGTTTCCACAATGAGCGTTATTATTTGCATGTTCTGCTAATATAGTATTCTGGTTATCAAAAGTCTGATTCCACATATTCTGTAGTTCTGAGTGAAAATGGGTTGGTAGATGGAGATACATGCTTACCACTCCAGTGTTTTTACCATGACACTCACTAGTTTACACCCATTGCTTGAAAGTAGCTTGTGTAGAATCAAATACCACAATAACTTAAGAAAACACTCCCACAACACATCAGTTGATTGGCCCTTGGTTTACATCATCTTCTCTGCTTACATGACGCAGTAAGGCTCTCGTGGCAGATGAGGTTTAGTCCTGCAGCAGGCTGGTAGATTGGAAAGGAGCCCTTTCTTCAAGTCTTTGTTAAGGAAGAAACAGACAATGGGGTTGACCCCGGCTTGAGCGAAACTCATCCACACGGTGGTGGAGAGGTACCGGTGTGGTATTGTGCAAGCCTTGACAAACACCCTCCAATAGCAAGCCACTATGTAGGGAGACCAGAGCACCAGGAACAGCAGAGTGATCACATAGAACATCCTGCCGAGCTGCTTCTCTGCCTTGAACTCCTCCATGCCTAACAGGCGCCGGTTCTGGTTGTGCAAGTTCTGCCGGATTCCCAGCAAAGTGGGGGGCATCGGGCCCCTGCCAAAGCCTGCAATCCAGTTGGCTGCCGCTTGACCAGTGGCCCCTGGCCCGTGGAAGGTCCAGTTCTGACTGATGGCCGGCACCATCTGGACCGGCTTCATTTTGCGGTGCTTGTATTCAAAGAGGAGTAACTTCATGTAGACCACGTGTGTGGCTAAAATGAGCACAGCAAGCATTAACATAAAGCCCAGCGTGTCATTGGCCTTGAAGTAGCGATGCTCAAAGATGCACTGGTCCTCTTCACGAATGAACTTGTAGGTGCCCACATCAAAAACAGGTGGGAAAGCCATGGCCACAGACAGCGTCCACACCATGCACACCACTGCCACACATGTCCAGAATGTCATGCGCTTTGAGTAAAAGCGGTGGTGCGCAATGGCCATGTAGCGTGTCACGCTGATGCAGAACAGCATGAAGGCGGCATGGAAGCAGAAGAGCACTGCCATGAAGGCCACCACCTTGCAGCTCAGCACACTGTAGGTCCAGGCTGAACCGTTCTTTATAGAAACCAGCACAAAGGGGAAGCAGATGGCTGAACGGATGGTGTCTGCCAGGCACAAGTCCAGCAGGAAGTAATAAGGTGCCTTGTGCAGGGCGCGATCTCGCAGTACGAGCAGAGACACCACCAGGTTACCCACGAGGCTGATGCAGATGATCAGCCCCAGCAGTACCAGTTTGATGTAGGTAGAGACAGCTGAGGACGGACTCTCTGCTACCATGTCTCCTGCTGTAGCTGCCACTGCTGCCATTGGCCCAGCAGGCCCTTCGCTGCTCTCGTTTCCATTTCCCATCCTGAATGCCCCCCCACCCATACCACCGTTTCTTCAAGCACCAAAGCCACCACTCCCCCACCACCTCCTCCGTCTGCTGGTTGTTCCTTCGTCCTCGTGGTTGCTTCCTCTTTTGCAGTTCACAAGGAATAGGAACACCTTAATCCACATTGCCCCATGTCGAGCAGGGTCCCTTTATTGGTGTATTAGTGGCCTCACCTCCTGATCCTCTCCAGGAGCCTGAAACTAACCAGAAAAAACAAAGAATCATGAGTTTGGAGGGACTCCTGCATCCAGGTAGTACACATATACTACTACATACATACTACCTGAAGTTCACTGAATTCACTGTCATGTTGATGAAACCAGTTTGAGACATGGAGCATTATCCTGCTGGAAGGAGCCATTAGAAGTTGGTGAACTGTGGCCTCGAAAGGATGAACATGGTCAGCAACAATACTCATATAGACTGTGACGTTCAGACCATGATTGATTGTTATTAAGAAGAAAACATTCCCCACACCATCATGACTCCACCACCAGCCTGGACAGTTTGGCTCCATGCATTCAGACTCTGACCCTACCATCTGCTGCCTTCAACTGTCCAGTGTTGGTGGGTCTGTGTCTGCTGCAGCTTCAGGTTTCTGGTCTTGGTGACAGGAAGTGGAACCTGACATGGTCTTCTGTTGTCGTAGTGTGGTTCATATACGTCAGGAGATCAGCAGTTTGAGAAACACTCAAACCAGCGTCTGACACCAACAATCATGTCACAGCCAAAGTCACAGAGTCACATTTCTCCTCATTCTGACATTTGATGTGAACATTACCTGAAGCTCCTCACCTGGATCTGCAGTGTTATATTCACTGCTTCCACATGATTGGCTGATTGGATAACTGCATGAATAAGCAGGGGGACAGGTGTTCTCTAGACAGTGCTTGCATGTGTATTTATGCAAGATACTCCTATAACCATGGTAACACACATAAGTGACTTTGAGTTGAAGAGTTAAAACAGAGGTGTGTTAAGTCTTTTCTTTTTTAGGAGACCACTAGCTGTCTCCATGTGTCTCAGCCCAGCTGTCTGACCTCTGGTGTTGTGTCCCTGTCTCAGTTGAGAACCTGAAATCTACCATTCAGATTTCTTTAACACCATGAGCCCGTCCATGCCTTAAGATGACACGAAGCAGGTTAACTTAGTTATCTGTTGCTTCTCACTAACTCATGTCTAACAGACACATCTCCATTAAACTGTAACTGTTGTTCTCTGTTGACGGCACCACAGTCATCTCCTAATCTTTAAACAAGCCAAACATTGGTTAGTGGATAGAACTCCAGTGTATTGTTTGGAGGATACTGATGAACTCAGGTGGGTAGTAGGAATTAAAGATGGTGGTTCAACCTTAAAGTGATAGTTGTAGTTATTTGTCGAGGGGTTGTGTGAGGTAGTCATGTATAGTCAGTGTGTTACCTGCAGTAGATTCAGCTATTCCTACGCACAAGCGTAGGGATACGGTGGCTGCAGCCACAAGTCAGCTGAGTGAATCAGAGAGAGCTTTGTTTTGACAGGAAGATAAAGAGGGGAAAATATCCTACATGAAACAGATACTGGATTGTTTCAGTGGGCGTCTTTAAAAGTGACTAAGGGCGTTTTCACTAACCTTTCACTAAACTTTCACTAACCTACAGTTGGTTTGCTCTGGTCCGATTCAGTTGATGAGTTTGTAAACAGAGAAAAATTTAAGTGAACCAGAATGCTTCATTACAAACCAGGTGAGAACCTTCCTTCTCTTATTGGTCAGATTGTCTGGAGCAGGAAAGTAAACACAGGTAGAAGGTTACAGGATCCATTGAGCTCAAACTTGTGAGTTCACTTGCTAGTGGGGACAGATCCAGTTCAGTTTGTTTGGGATCGGACCAAGACCACGTCCTCGAAAGGGTCTTGGTGCGATCGTTCTGGTCCACACCCGAGTATGATCACTGTTTTCACACCTGCACAAACGAATCGTACTGAGGGAGAAAACCAACCAGGGTTTGTTTTAACCGGACTAAAAGGGGCAAAATTAAAACCTTAAAAGGTGTTTTCTGCTCGCCCCTCCCACAGCAGCACATTGCTCTGCTTCTGTACCAGTGCTCCTGCTGTTTCTCTGAACTGGCAGCATGCTGATCTGAATCTGCTGCAGGTAACACACTGACTATAGATCAGCACCTCACAAACCCCACATCAAATAACCCCAACTAACACTTTAAAGGGTCAGTTCACCCAAACTACAGAAACATGTTCTCGTAGTTACAGACATTTGTGTTTTAACAAACCAATGTCACTGATTGATGTTACTAATTAGCAAATGTTAGCATGTTAACACACACACACACACAAAATGCCATTGTGAGCATGTTAGCATGTGGGTGAGACAGCCCTTTGAGAACAGGGGTCACGTTCAATGAATATTTTCTGTCATTTACTGAATCTTTTGACAATGATGGAAAAAAATCTGAAGGCTTTCCGTAATATTGACAAAACAATGAGCCCGATCTACCATTACGTTAAGTAATTCACACGCAACACCATCGATAACCATCATCTAGTCTCAGGTGCAGCCATGAGAAGTTGACTGAGGCAAAGACACAAAACCTGATGACAATCACCTCTGCAGCAAACTGCCAATGTGAGCACCCAGTCTAAGTCCATGCAGGCCAGTGGAGAGGTCTGAGTTCACAGGCTGCAGCAGGTCAGTTGATTCATTTTCATTTATTGTGAATAGTTTGTTCATATTTTAATCGTAATGGTCTAATTCTGTAAAATTACATCATTTGTATTTCCCTGTTTAGGCTTGAAGGCCGCTGTGTTTCTGTCACTTCTGTCCATGTCAATTAGATCTGAAAATGAAATGCTATTCAATCGGTTAGGCTCATCATCATTAAAAATGAAAATGACAGGTAATAACAGATTCTGTCTAGATGATGATCCAGAGGAAAGTCCGCACAGTCTCTGTTTCAGACCACAGGCTGAAACATAAAAAGACATGAAGGTAAACCAGGGTGACTGTTGTTTTGTCAGCACAGATGATTTTGAAGAAGGACAATGAATTAATGAATCATTTAACGAATCATTATATTGACACTGGTTGGTAAAGTGTCATATCAGCTGTTTGTGACGAGGAAATGTCATGTAGGAAATCACTCTGCTGCTTTACTGGATGAGTGAAAACACTGGATGATGAGTGTGATGAAGAACACAGATCAAATCTACTGTGTAAGTCATTGAGCTGTTTTGATCAGGTCATTTGTGGAGCTCCACACACTAGGAGCTGTGAGGAGCTATAAGGAGCTGAGGGGAGCTGAAAGGCTGTGTGTCTTGAAGGAGGGGCTTTGTGAAGCTGGAAGTTGGTTGGCGGTGGAGGGCAGAGTCACTGTCAGGAACTGGGTAGCAACAGCAGCCCAATACCTCTGGCTCGATGTTGGTGGGAGGAGGCAACAAAGCTCACTGGATGAGACATAGACAGAGTCACTCTCTGACAGTGGGGCCCAGAGTCAGGCCTCCTCACATGGAGCATATAGGTCTGATGAGGACTGGAGAGCCACCAGCTGCTGCAGTCCGGTTTAAATCACGCACCATACAACCTGTAGTCCTTCAGCAGGTGGCGCTATGCTCTATACAGGGAACATCACACCTCATGATAATAAATCACTGGGCAGCTGAACAGGCCCCGGAGCTGCTGGAAACCTGCACTATCTCTCACCAACACACAGAGTCTCACAGAGTCTCACAGAATCATACAGAGTCACACTGACCACTGACGCTGCTGTGGTGCATCACATACCGGGACACTGCTCTGCATAATGCGGCCCCTCATGACATGATCAGAGGCTGAGGCAGACAACAGGCTCCTGATGTCCGGGCCTGCAGGAGGCTGCCGGACACAGGCTCACTACATGGGGATAGACTGATGCAGGGATGCAGAGCAGTCAGCGTGACGCTCTGTAGGAAATACAAAATGGTAGTCGTGTTGTGCTGCTCACCTGCGGTGGGCTGCTTGTCCTCCGGGCTGAGGCGGGCAGGCCGGCCGTTGCAGTCTCTGTTCCACAGAAAAATGAATAACCGGAAACAAGTGGTGAATCAGGGAGAGCAGCATCCGACTGTGTCCAGGTCCAGGTCTCTGTGGACGGGGGAGGGAAGCTTGTTGCGGACTCCTTCAAAAGACAAAGGCTTTAATAAAAGCTCAGCTGCGTTTCCTCTTTTTTCTTGTGCATGTCATGTCTCCGTGTTTTCCACACAAGCTCGTGCCAGTAGATCCCCAGCCCCAGAGACAGCACAGAATATGGATTCATCCCTGTCCTCTCAGGCTCACTGAGTCCAGTCCGGCTCACAGACCGCAGGCGGCTCCGTCCTGTAGCAGCATCAGTGAACTACCAGCAGACGCCCTGTGAAACTGCTCCTGCTCATAGTCTTCCTTTCGCATTGTTCCGGTCAAGACGAGGGAGAGCCCACGTTTGTTGTTGGTGAAATCCTTCAGCATGTCTAAGTAACTCGAGGGCCCTGGTCAGACACAAGTCTGTTCGCTAGCTACCGCACTGAGGCTAGAGAAGCCCGGGCAGGCAGGCTGTCGATCCCCATTCTATCCCGCAGCCCGTCAGCGGCCCAGCGTCTCACCGACAGGCCGGTACACGGGGCGAAATCTGGTGGGGAAACAGCCTGAATGCGACGCTGTGGCTGGCAGGTGGAAGCGTGGCTGTGTCTGGAGGAGACAGGCTGCTGGGCGCGAATAAGCGCAGCATCCAGTGGTTGGAGCAGGCAACTCCTGCTGGTAGGCAACACTGATTTAATCCCGTCTGAATGTCCCATAGACAGGGCCGGTCCGAAGCTCTGTGGGGGGTGTGGGCAGAACCTTCCCCCTATCCCCACCATAAACCAGGGTTCGTGCAGGTATCATCAAATTAAATTTAATAAACCAGTCTGTATAATGAAGTCTAGACTTATTTTATTAGTAGCCTATGTATTTGAATATTATGTCATATTTTTGTCAATATGATATGATACATAACTTCATCATTTATAATATAACTATATATATATAGACATATACAGACAGCCTCTCCTGCCCTCCCTGCCCCCAAACATGATTAGGATTTATTAAAAAAAACAAAAACACCATGCACACAATCATACACACACACACACACACACACACACACACACACACACACACACGCAAACAGCAGATGAGAACAACATGTTAATATGCAACATCAAGGGCTGAGAATGAGAGTGGTAGGTGTGGCCGATGAACATGCAGTTTAGACGGGATAATGTAACCTAGGTTATTTTCTGCAGCTGCAATTTACAGATTGGTAGATGCTGCAATTTACTGAGCTTCCATAAACTCCTCACATTTAGACAGTAGATGCTGGCTAGGCAGCTGTCTCCACTCAGACAGGTGTGTGGAGTGAAATAATGGGGACATGGGTTATTATAGCAAACCTAAAAACAAATGTGAGCAGAAAGTTGTGTAACTGTATCTGAATCTGTAAATGAGAAAAATCTCTAAATGCACACTGAGATATGTTAATGTGTACAGGAATCTGCAAATGAGTATTCAGAATCTGTGGATGTTATCAAATCTGTAAATATGTAGAAAATGAATGAGATAATGTTAATGAATGAAAAATATTTTTCTCAAGTCACCAGTTAAAACTAAGGTTGGCTCCTTTTTATATGTGACTTTTGTTAATCTTCCAATTAATGTACTGTCAGTTTGACCATGGAGAAGTACGGAAGAGGATTAGGGCCACATTTTTTTACTTGTTTTAGAATTATGACTTTAATCCCAGAATTCCGAAATAAAAGAAAATTAAAAACATTCTCCTGTGGCTCTAATCCTCGTCCGCAGAGAAGTGTATTTACAGTATGGAATATTAAAAGGTGTATATTTATGTTGATATTAAGGTAATATATACTGTCGCCCATAAAGTTGGAATAATTTTGTTTTCAGACACAATCCTCTGTTTATTCCCATTTAAATGCACCAGTAATCACTTTTTACCAGGTGCAATGATTACATTATGTGTCCCAATTACCCAGGTGAAATGAAATAAATCACATTGTCACAATCATTTCATGGAAAGAGGTCAAAAATATTTTATTCCAACTTTATGAGCAACAGTGTATTAACGTTGTATATTTATGTTTGTATCTGTAACTTTAGTTCTACTGTGGTACGCAGACAAATGGCCACATGGATTTGCAGATGCAACTGATTACTTGGCTGTGTTTCCAATATTTGCCTCTGTCTACACTGTTTTAGGAAGGAATGTTGTTTTGTGCAGATATTCAAGGTTCCCAGAGGATGAAACCTCCTGACTTGTGTTAGCCCTGACCTTTCACCTGCCACCATGAGGTTGACATTTGTGACTCGGTGACATATCTCAATAACTATTGGATGGATTGAAAATTTGGTCAAGACAGTCATGTTCCCATCCAGATGACCTGTCATAACCTTTGTGATCCTTAGTGCCATCATCAGGTTAAAATGTTATTTTTTCATTTACACTAAGCAAGCAGAACTAATTACATTCCCAGTAGTCTCAGCTGCAGCTTGTTTTTAATTAGCAAATCTTAGCATGCTAATACACTTTACTCTGATGAATGTGGTAAACGTTACACTTGCTTTACATCAACATGTTAACATTGTTATTGTGTTCACGTTTTAGCATGCTAAAGTACCACTGTGGCTAAGTACAGCTCTGATGAATGTGGTAAACGTTACACTTGCTTTACATCAACATGTTAACATTGTTATTGTGTTCACGTTTTAGCATGCTAAAGTACCACTGTGGCTAAGTACAGCTTCTCAGAGCTGTGAACAAAGCCAGTAAAATGTACTGCAATGAGACTGTAATGACACGGTTATGACAGTGTAATGAAACTGTCATGACACTGTAATGACACTGTTATAACACTGTAATGAAACTGTAATGAAATTGTCATGAGACTGTAATGACACTGTTATGACACTGTAATGAAACTGTCATGAGACTGTAATGACACTGTTGTAACACTGTAATGAAACTGTCCTGACACTGTAGTCACACTGTAATGAAACTGTCATGAAACTGTAATGACGCTGTTATGACACTGTTATAACACTGTAATCAAACTGTAATCAAACTGTCCTGACACTGTAGTCACACTGTAATGAAACTGTAATGAAACTGTAATGAGACTGTAATGACACTGTTATGAAACTGCAATGACACTGTCAATAAGAATTAGTGAGCAGGACCAGCACCAGCACAAAAGGTGTGACTGTCAGATGGAGGCAGTGGCTGCTAACTACATCCTTCAACCTAGAGCTAAACACAGACGTGAGCATTTTCCTTTCTTTTTAAATCCTTTGTGTATGTGTCCTTTTATGTTGTCTTTATTTTCTCTCATGTCTTTGATGTAATATGTAAAACACAGATTTATAATAATCAAGGATCCAATAGTTGCAAATGTGTCCAATGATCAATGTAAGAAGAAGAATACATGGAGTCAACGTATCTTTACAGTCCCACCCTCAGTACATGAATGTATGGTACTGTATCATTGATGGTGATGATGATGATGAACAGGTTTTAATAATGAGGCAGCTGCAGTGGGGCTCCATGTATTCTAATGGCAGTCATGCAGCGTAGTCAGATCTGCCTCTGCAGGCCACTGGGCTGGAGTGAGCAGAGGTCACAGGAACATGTGGCAGTGGTGATGACATGAAAAGCTTCACAGTGTGGCCTGGACCACTGCCTTCATCATGGCCACTCAATTGTGTGTTTGTGTAGTAGGGGTTTATGCCTCAACAGCTGTCTGCTCAGCTGGAAGCTGGACTCTGTAAAATGCTAACCACAGCTACTCTGCTCTGGAATAAAGCAGATGTAGTGCTCTGCACAACCGGCTGACATCATTATTCGTAGAGTGAAGCAGCTCTTTAGGAGAGAAACTTGTTGTATTCAAGATGATTTCATGTCTCAGTGAAACAGACCAATATTCACAACACCCTATAGGAAGAG
>NW_019525414.1:1229942-1231365 GCF_002814215.2 Seriola lalandi dorsalis | reverse complement strand
ACATCCTTCAACCTAGAGCTAAACACAGACGTGAGCATTTTCCTTTCTTTTTAAATCCTTTGTGTATGTGTCCTTTTATGTTGTCTTTATTTTCTCTCATGTCTTTGATGTAATATGTAAAACACAGATTTATAATAATCAAGGATCCAATAGTTGCAAATGTGTCCAATGATCAATGTAAGAAGAAGAATACATGGAGTCAACGTATCTTTACAGTCCCACCCTCAGTACATGAATGTATGGTACTGTATCATTGATGGTGATGATGATGATGAACAGGTTTTAATAATGAGGCAGCTGCAGTGGGGCTCCATGTATTCTAATGGCAGTCATGCAGCGTAGTCAGATCTGCCTCTGCAGGCCACTGGGCTGGAGTGAGCAGAGGTCACAGGAACATGTGGCAGTGGTGATGACATGAAAAGCTTCACAGTGTGGCCTGGACCACTGCCTTCATCATGGCCACTCAATTGTGTGTTTGTGTAGTAGGGGTTTATGCCTCAACAGCTGTCTGCTCAGCTGGAAGCTGGACTCTGTAAAATGCTAACCACAGCTACTCTGCTCTGGAATAAAGCAGATGTAGTGCTCTGCACAACCGGCTGACATCATTATTCGTAGAGTGAAGCAGCTCTTTAGGAGAGAAACTTGTTGTATTCAAGATGATTTCATGTCTCAGTGAAACAGACCAATATTCACAACACCCTATAGGAAGAGCTCAAAGGCCATTGGCCAGGAATCACTGGACAATGAAAAGGATTAAATAGACAGAGACAGGGGTCACTAGGGGTCACATCAGCATTCTGTATCTACCACTTCAAAATCAACTCAAATTCCAAAAAATCGATTCATGTTTTTCAGTCTTGTAACAGCTGGTTCACATTTTTCCTGATGAGTTTAGTGTGTCAGTTTCTGCCCAGGTATTCCTCTGTGGCATGAAAGAGAAGAAAGTGTAGTGTGAGTGATGGAAAACATAAAGGGAAAAGTAATTCAACCTACTCCAACTTCACTGAAGCAGCGTTTGGACACATTTCAGATTTTATAAACTCAAGGGGAAGAAGAAGCTCAATCGGACGCATGTTATCGTCAACTTTATATATAAAATCTGATCTTCAATCAAGTGTATGTCATGTAGAGAGCTAATAAAAACACATGAAATGGTCAAAAATTTAATATATTAATATTAAATAATAAATTTTAAATTGATTAAAGTCCTCGGGGCACCAGCCTAATCTAATAGGCAAAATAGCCAATATGGTTTTAGTCTCAATTTATTAATCTGGAACTCTGATTAACCATTATCTTACTAACTATAACCAAATTACCATATCAACAGTAAGTTAAAGTTGAAGGATCGGAATTCTACAAAGTAGAGGTTGGCAATATTCACGCTTGTGCAACATTAAACACACCAGTAGTTATACTTAAA
>NW_019525414.1:1215084-1229892 GCF_002814215.2 Seriola lalandi dorsalis | reverse complement strand
ATTCTGTATCTACCACTTCAAAATCAACTCAAATTCCAAAAAATCGATTCATGTTTTTCAGTCTTGTAACAGCTGGTTCACATTTTTCCTGATGAGTTTAGTGTGTCAGTTTCTGCCCAGGTATTCCTCTGTGGCATGAAAGAGAAGAAAGTGTAGTGTGAGTGATGGAAAACATAAAGGGAAAAGTAATTCAACCTACTCCAACTTCACTGAAGCAGCGTTTGGACACATTTCAGATTTTATAAACTCAAGGGGAAGAAGAAGCTCAATCGGACGCATGTTATCGTCAACTTTATATATAAAATCTGATCTTCAATCAAGTGTATGTCATGTAGAGAGCTAATAAAAACACATGAAATGGTCAAAAATTTAATATATTAATATTAAATAATAAATTTTAAATTGATTAAAGTCCTCGGGGCACCAGCCTAATCTAATAGGCAAAATAGCCAATATGGTTTTAGTCTCAATTTATTAATCTGGAACTCTGATTAACCATTATCTTACTAACTATAACCAAATTACCATATCAACAGTAAGTTAAAGTTGAAGGATCGGAATTCTACAAAGTAGAGGTTGGCAATATTCACGCTTGTGCAACATTAAACACACCAGTAGTTATACTTAAAGGCATTTATATACAATGGAGCAGAGTAAAACACAATGTCTAATCTAGTAAATACAGGTGTGTGTATGTGTGTGTGTAGGGGTATGTGTGTGTGTCTGTGGGGACACAAACAAAGGCAAGATGGCCGATTCAACTGACCACAACCTAAGCCAACATTACAACAACACAACAAGACATCAATCAACAAGTACATTATCAAAGTTAAGACATCTGCTGCTTAGCTATGCTGTGCTGTGCTATATTGTGCTGGGAGAGGTTAGGCCCAGTCAGTTAACGTTACCCAGTCCTTGGAACAAACAAAGAGGTCCTTTCCAGTGTTTTGTAAAGTCCAGTGAGTTTGGGGGGTTTCCTGGTGGAGTAAAGTCCTGTCTGGCTGTGTTGCTTTGCTGTTATATCCTTTGTTCTCCTCAAAGAGTTAGCTGTTCCACGCTAACTCTGCTATGACTCCTGTTGCTTGGAAAATCAGCTGGCCTTGTATCGTAGCTGCTGATTCTGAAGAGAGCTTGGTTCACTCTGAGTTAATCCGAAGCAGGTCGCTGCTGTTGAGCAGAAGAGCGTTTGCAGGCTGCTGTGAGCAGGCGGGTGAGAGAGCTGGTTTCTCAGGTAGCAGAGCTGACCTGGGCTGGGGCCTTGTTGCCCTTTGAGGAGCCGAGAGGCAAGAGTAGGAGCTGCTCTCCAGGGCAAGCCAAGAAGAGAAGAGAGAGAGAAGAGGGACTAGAGATCTGGTTTTGTTTGGTGACACCCTTGGGGGTCACATGTCACACGCTGACCCACACTAGCTGGCCAGTAAGGTCCATGAGGGGAAGGGTCATCCCCAGGTGTGAACAGTGAGGAACTGTGGAGTGTGAGTTCCTTTTTCCCGTGGAGCAAAGAAACATCTGGTGTCTTTTATTAACAGTAAATTGTTGCAATTTTAAACCCCCTACCGAGGTTTTCAACTGTTTTTGGACTTTTTTGAAAGAGAAATCAAATGTTTTTGTGTTTTATTAAACATTAAAAAGCCCTGAAAATACAGACAATCTCATGTAAAATTAAAGCTATAAACTGCATTTTAATTACGGAAAATTACTGTATTTTTATGAGATATTTATTTTCCGTTATTTTCCAGTATTTTTCTGGCGCCCCAGCCGCCAGAATATAACCATTTTTTTTACAGTGTAGGTCACATGATGACAGCTCAAATCCATTAACTGAGGAACAGAGTATCCTGCAGCAGGAAATCATTCATCAGTAGTGGTGTTTAGCTGAATTAACAAGCTCTACCACTTCCCTGTACTTAGACTTAATATAAACACATGGACTGTAGTTGATCCATATTTGATTTTCACTGGTGTATAGTACATATCCAGGAACCTTGAGCAACAGCCTATGTTTACTCATTTACCCTTCAATTACAAGCAACTTCTCCAACATCTGCAACCTGAGGAGCTAAATGTGATTTGATATTGTTCAAGAACAAATGAGCATGTTTCCTTTCTGATCCTCTGAACTGCATCATCTACTTATTACAGCTCTCTCTGTGTTGATAGGAGAAAGTTTACAACTGTTTTATAAATATAGAAGAGAGAAAAAATACCTTTATATACACCTATATTGCAATAACAGATGGCTTCTGTAGGAAATGTAATTAATTTTAATTAACAAGGAGGATATGTTGTTATTTCGGTGGGATTGCTGAAAGAGCAATCCCAACTATATGTTGTTGTCAGGTTGCAAAATTCTGTTTATTGTTACTTTTCTTCCACCCAGTATTTGGACCAGCTACTAGTCCCGCATTTGTCATAGGATATCCTTCCAAATGTTCAAATGTGCGTCTCAATCAGTAGATAGGTGGGATTAATTATCTAAGTGATATGTCTCATAATTTCTGAAATATTAAAGGTTTTGTCTGCAAAATTTCCTATTAAGATGAATGGAGAGAATGTTCAAATGCTTGGAAACTTTCTCGTCTTTGAAACTCAACTGCTTCAGCATACTTTTAGCTAGAGGCTTGATTTAACCCTCCTATTATCCTCAAATATTACTAACACATTTTACCCTTGGGGTAAATCTGACCCCAGGGATATTTGCCTCCAGAAAATAATTTACAGGAAATTGTTGACCAAGTTTTTGTGTCAGGCACTTTGTTTATTTGTTGAATACATAAATAGCCCCTTCAAAATGAAACCTATCAGTGAGTTTACCTGTCGTCTAGTGCCACCATCAGGCCAAACTTTTAAATTAGAATTAATTCATCGCACACACACACACAGACACACACACACCTTCATGCCCATGGTGCAGGAAAGTTCTCATGAGAATATGGTCCCCCCATGTCATGTTAGCACCAAAAATGGAAAATTATCTAAGCGGTAAGTGGAATGTCTCTACTCCACCAACAAATAAAGAGAAAATAACAGAAATTTAACATAACTGAGTCAAAACGATCCACATACAACTCCAGCTCAATGGTGTCTGACCCCCCGGTGTCTAATCCCCCTGTCATGGACTCTGCCGGAGCTTCATAGCCCCTCCCTCCTGCTGCTCCTCCTGCTAACACCCCTCTACTCATCCTCCTATCATTACCAGCCTGCTCTGCCTCCACACACCTGTTCTGCATTGACTCATTATCCCTTCAGTACTTATACCAGTCAGTTTCTCTCTGTTGTTGTCAGATCGTTGTTTCAGCTAATGCCTGCTTCGTATCCCGCCTGTTTTCGTGTTCTTGACCTCTGGATTTTTGACCTGTGCCTGTTTCTCGGAATTGTGTTTTTGCCTGACCCCTCGGTACCTCTGCCTGATCACTTTTGGTTTCTGGACACTGACTGTATTTTGCTCCACAAATACTCAGTAAAGTTTTTCTGTTTGCCTTACGTCCGCCTCTGCCTGTTGATTCTGCGTGTGGATCCTCTCTGGTGTGTGACAGAATGATCTGACCACGAATGGATCCAGCAGAATTCCAACACCTCTGCGCGCTGGTGGAATAACAGGGCTCGACTCTCCACACACAACGTAAGGAGATGGCAACGGTGACACAACATCTGCAAGTACTGTCTAGCAGCATGGAGCACCTCTCGACTCGTCTACAACAGCTTCAAATCACAGTTCCGGCTAGCCAAGCTACGCCTTCCCCAGCGCTGCCGTCTGTTCCACCAGCACCAAACCCAGTCCATGAACCACGCTTGCCTCCTCCGTTCTTTTTTATCGCAATGTGCCCTTGTGTTTGAACTGCAGCCTTCCACCTTTCCATCCGATCGCTCCAGAGTTGCCTACATTATCACTCTCTTGGATGGGAGAGCGAGGGAATGGGGAACTTCGGTCTGGGAGACCAATTCTGTGCTACCTTGGCGGGTTTCATTCAGGAGATGAGGAAGGTGTTCGACAGGTCCGTCAGTGGCAGAGAGGCAGCACGAGTTCTTCTGCAAGCACGCCAAGAGAGGAGGTCAGTCTCAGATTACGCCATTGATTTTCGCACATTAGCGGCTAAGTGTTCGTGGAATATGGACGCTCAGTGCGATGCCTTTTTGAATGGGCTCTCAGAGACTATAAAGGATGAGCTAGCTACATGTGAATTGCCTGCCATGCTAGAGTCACTCATCGACCTAGCCATCCGTATAGATAGCCGGCTTACACAGAGGCAGAGGGAAAGGCTAATGAGGCGCCCTCAGCTGTCTCTCCACAGATCACTGGCAACAGAGCTAGCTTCCAGCCCCTCAGAACCAGAGCCCATGCAGGTGGACCGGACCCGGTTGTCTCCAGCTGAACGACAACGGCGCATCACCACTCACTCCTGCCTGTACTGCGGGGAGTCTGGACACTACGTTGCTTCCTGCCCGTCAAAAGACAGTAGAGAGGGAGTTACTGGTGAGCGTCTTCCCATTTCCTGAAACTCCTGTCAAACGCTCCTTACTAACTGCCATCCTACAGTGGAGAGATCAGCGGCTGGAGGTGGCTGTACTGCTAGACTCCGGTGCGGATGAGAGCATGATGGGCACCGCGCTGGTCAAACAACTGGGCATCCGTACCCGGATGCTACCCCAAGCCAGACAAGCCATCGTCCTCAATGTCCAGCCCCTTACACAGGTAAAATATGTTACTGAACCTGTCACTGTTCTGCTTTCTGGCAACCATTGTGAAGAGATTTCTCTGCATGTGATTGACACTCCTCAAGTTCCTGTAATATTGGGCTACCCTTGGTTAGTAAAACATAACCCCCAAATTGACTGGGCTAACAAGAATATTATGGGATGGAGCACGTTCTGTCTGTCGCATTGCCTCTGTTCAGCCTTGTCCTTAGGTGGTGCAAAGGAGCCTCTGGAGGAATATCCGGACCTGTCGGCCATACCAGATCAATATTTGGACCTTAAACCCTTATTCAGCAAGTCACAAGCCACCACTCTTCCCCCACATCGACCGTACGACTGCGCTATTGAGCTGCTTCCTGGAACATCACCGCCTAAGGGTAGGATCTACTCCCTTACAGTCCCTGAATTGGAGGCCATGAACACATACATCAACGATGCTCTCTCTGCGGGCATTATTCGGCCATCCTCCTCTCCAGCAGGCACAGGGTTCTTCTTTGTGGAAAAGAAGGACAGTTCTCTTCGGCCTTGCATTGACTACCGGGGTCTGAATAATATTACCATTAGAACCATTACCCATTGCCACTAATCTCTGCAGCTTTTGAAAACTTGCAGGGAGCCACCATCTTCTCCAAACTGGACCTCCGCAATGCGTATCACCTGGTGCGTATACGGGAGGGAGACGAGTGGAAAACGGCCTTCAATACACCCAGCGGACACTACGAGTATCTGGTAATGCCTTTTGGCTTGACTAACGCTCCTGCTGTCTTTCAGGCCCTAGTGAATGATGTGCTGTGGGACATGGTTAATAACTTTGTCTATGTATACCTGGATGATATATTGATATTCTCCAAGTCCCCCCAGGAGCATATGCAGCACGTGAGGCGGGTTCTGCAGCGCCTATTGGAGAATCAGCTATATGTCAAGGCTGAGAAGTGTGAGTTTCAGCGGGACACAGTGTCCTTCTTGGGATTTGTATTGTCTGCTGGGAGTTTGGAGATGGACTTTGCCAAGGTCAAATCTGTGCTGGAATGGCCCTAGCCCACTACTCGGAAGGAGCTTCAAAGGCTTTTGGGGCCTGCTAACTTTTACAGGAGGTTCATACGCAGTTACAGTTCTGTGGCTGCCCCACTAACTGCTCTAACCTCTCCCAAGGTTCCCTTTTCCTGGTTGGTTGTGGCAGAAGAGGCCTTCACCTCGGCTTCCGTACCAGTCACGCCTGACCCTCGGCTTCAGTTTGTGGTTGAGGTAGATGCCTCGGACGTGGGAGTGGGGGCTGTTCTGTCTCAGCGCTCCCCCAGTGATGATAAGCTGCACCCCTGTGCTTTCTTTTCTCACCGCCTGTCTCCCACAGAGAGAAACTACGATGTCGGAAATCGGGAGCTGTTAGCGGTCAAGATGGTACTGGAGGAGTGGAGACACTGGTTGGAGGGGGCGGAGAAACCATTCCTGGTCTGGAGGGACAATAAGAACCTGGAATACATCAAGACAGCCAAGCGTCTTAACTCCCGACAAGACAGGTGGGCACTGTTTTTCTCTCGGTTCAACTTCACCCTCTCCTACCGTCCAGGGTCCAAGAATGGGAAGCCAGATGCCCTGTCGCGTCAGTTCGTCAAGGAGGGGGAATCATTCGAGCTTGACCATCTTGCCTAGTCAGTGTTTCATCGCCACCACACGGTTTCCCATAGAGCAGGAGGTACTGGAGATCCTCCGTCAACATCCATCTCCAGGTAATGAGCCTAGCGGGAAGCTGTTTGTTCCAGTGTCTGTCCGCTCCCAGGTTCTTCAATGGGCTCATGCCTCCAGAATCGCCTGCCACCCGGGGGCCCAGCGCACCTTGGCCAATCTTCGACAGAGGTTTTGGTGGCCCCAAATGCAGAAAGACGTGTTGGAGTACGTAGCTGCCTGTTCAGACTGCGCCCAGGGGAAGCCCTACAACCGTCCTCCGGCGGGCCATCTGCAACCTTTGCCCATTCCTCGCCGGCCCTGGTCTCACATAGCCCTGGACTTCATCACTGGTCTCCCGGATTCTGAAGGTAACACAGTCGTCCTTACTGTGGTAGATCGATTCTCAAAATCTGTGCACTACATCCCTCTGCCCAAACTGCCCACAGCTAAGGAGACTGCTCAGCTCCTTGTACAACATGTTTTCAGGATACATGGCCTGCCGACCTCAGTGGTCTCCGACAGAGGCCCACAATTTACCTCTCGGTTCTGGAAAGCCTTCTGTACTCTCATAGGGGCCACAGTGGACCTGTCATCGGGCATCCATCCGCAGACCAGTGGGCAAAGTGAGAGGGCCAATCAGCACCTGGAGACCACCCTCCACTGCATCGTCAGCCAGAACCCGTCCACCTGGAGTCAAGTCCTTCCCTGGGTCGAATATGCCCACAATTCACTGCCTGTCTCCTCTACGGGACTCTCTCCATTCCAAGTCTGTTTTGGTTATCAACCCCCATTGTTTCCCTCACAGGAATCTGAGACCCTGGTGCCTTCTGCCCAGGCTTACGTCTGCAGGTGTCACCGGACCTGGCAACAAGCTCGTGCCCAACTCCTGCGAGCTTCAGGCCACCAAAAAGATCAGGCAGGCCGCCACCGCACTGCTACCCCCCAAAACTGGATAGGACAAAGAGTCTGGTTGTCATCCCGGAACCTGATTTTCCTAAACCTGTTCTAGGTTCTCAATGTTTTACTTTTTCTCATGGAAAAAAATGGTCTGTTCCCTTCATGTTTGTTTATGTGTATGCTGACTATAGACTACTGACACCCTGCTAACAAAAAGCACTTTATGTACAATTTCCAGGGAACTGTATGCTTTTTAATTTGAATAAATATGCAATCAAATTTGCAGTAAAGGAAAAAAAAGATGATTATTTTGAGTTCCACCCCAGATCACTGATTAGGAGGTCTGAATATAACCAATGACACCATAAGGAGGTATTTCATTAGAGGAGCTGATGTTTTTTTGAATGGGAGTCTATTGGAACTAGAGGTTTTTGGAGCCAGACATAGTGGCCCTTGATGGTATTGCACTTCCAAGGCACTTCTGCATTGGCTTCACTTTTCAGCGCCAAGGTCAATTTCCATTTTTACATACAGTCTATGGTTTTACTTCAGTAAACTGCTGTTATTTCATTTAAAGGTTTCTAAACGTATTCAGCCACTTATCTGAACCTAGACCTGGTCAGGTAGCTTCAACCTTACTCACTGTTATACAGCGACATAAATGTTAAATCTGTGACAGATGTAGCAGAATTTAAATGATGTTCCATTTAACAAAAGATCATTTCGAAATAATAAAAAGTTAGTTAACGTAAGTATTCTGACCTAAAGTTTCAATGACGAAGTTATGGAATTAAAATGCAAATGTACCTGATTTTATCTTGTTTCTCCATGATTCATTTATTCAAATGACACACTTTGAAAACCACCTAATGTGACACAGCGCTGAACATGTGGACACCTAACATAATGGTTACACAATCCTTCATCAGTGTTATTTCTACACAGCTTAAAACAGAACACAGGAAGGCAAATCTCAAAAACTAAATAAACTGACATTTTAATGGACACCCAGTTATGATTACTATAATGCAATCGTCATTCAAATCCAAACATCTGTATCAATGAGGAAAAATTTATCACAACATTGAACAGAATTTTAATCATTTTAGTATTGGGGCTGGTTGAGGTTGGTTGGGCTGTTTAAGTCTAGTTGGCATTGGTTTAGGTTGGTTGAGTCTGGTTGGGGCTGGTTGAGTCTGGTTGGGGTTGGTCGGGCTGATTGAGTCTGGTTGGGGTTGGTTGGGGATGGCTGAGTCTGGTTTGGGTTGGTTGAGTCTGGTTGGTGTTGGTTGAGTCTGGTTAGGGCTGGTTTGGGCTGGTTGAGTTTGGTTGGGGCTTGTTGGGGCTGATTGGGGTTGGTTTAGGTTGGTTGAGTCTGGTTGGGGTTGGTTGGGGCTTGTTGGGGCTGGTTGAGGCTGGGGGAGTCTGGTTGGGGCTAATTTGGGCTGGTTGAGTTTGGTTGGGGCTTGTTAGGGCTGATTGGGGTTGGCTGAGTCTGGTTGGGGCTTATTGGGTCTGGTTGGGGCTGGTTGAGTCTGGTTGGCGTTGGTTGAAGTTGGTTGAGTCTGGTTGGGGCTTGTTGGGGCTGGTTGAGTCTGGTTGGGGTTGGTTGGGGCTGGTTGAGTCTGGATGGGGTTGGTCGGGGTGGTTTAGTCTGGTTGGGGTTGGTTTCTGTTCTGGTTGGGTGTCATGAAGTTAACTAACTCATGCTGTTGAACTTTTATTCAATTTCACAGTCATTAGCAGACTAGCACTCATCACTTTAGCTCCTATGACCTAGCTTAACTGAGTACATACAACAAACTGCTAACGTTACCCAGAAGCCACTTCTTCAATCTAACACATATACCTTCTACAGACTGCAGTGACCTCTAGTGGCAGACAGCAACACAGCTAAATCTAAATCACATCAAATCTCCCCATTTTGGTTGGTATTCCACACAAACACATATACAACCAACAAATATTTCAGTGCTAAATAAAATGTTTATTGCCTGTCATTGCCATATTTTAAAACGAAACCAGATACCATTTTACAAACACATTCCACATGTTCTTTTCCCTCTCTCTTTTAACCTATTTATCTGTCAGGCTCAGGACACAAAGCTTGAACCCAAAAGCACGACCAGAGAGGCAGTTAACAATAAGGCAGTTTATTGATCTAAATCAATGAATCCTGACAACAGCGTTCCAGAAAAACCGGCAAGCCCAAAGGAAACAGGCGAGGAATCCAATGGGGGGAAAAAGTGAGTGACGTGGTCATGCGGCCAGGGTCGAAACACAGACAGGCAGAAGAAGGCAACGGTACCGACAGGGAACAGGCAGATCGCAGGAAACAGGTAACAGAAACGGTCTCTCTCCGAATGGCAGTCAGGAAAACGCTGGTAAGTAACTCACTGGGGAAGAAAACAAACTGGCAAAGTGCAAAGGGACACACAGGGCATAAATACTGTTGGGAATAATGAGACAAAGGTGAAACACATTAGGGAGAAGGCAGGTCATCACACGGGAGGAAGTAAAGACACAAGAGGGAAACTACCAAAATAAAACAGGAAATGACAAGACAGACATAAAACACTAAAGCCTGGGGACCGTTGTGACATTTATCCATAACAAATATCCTGAATGTCATACTTATATGACATTGGAGAAACAGTCCCACTCTCCCTGCTGAGGTCCTCTTTGGAGTAGACCTTGTGTTGAGAGTTACTGTGGGAACTGGAGAGACGGGTACCTGGGGAAACAGAAGGGGAACCCGTTTCACAAGGAGAGCCATATCTCAGTTCACTGCTCTCTTTTGCTGCACCGATGACTCTGGCACTTCCTGGATATGTCTCCTATTCCTGCAATAAACTACGCCCTGTTCTGTCTGCACATAATAGGATCTGGACTCTGGTGTCTAGGCAATGACTTTTGAAGGAGTGTTCCAGCTTTTTTTCTCCATCCAGTTTGACATTAACACTCTGACTCTGCTGCAGGCAAAGGTTGTGCAGAGTGATGTCTGTTGTAAGAGAAGCGTTGGGCAGTTTTGGTGTGCTGATCCTTCAGCCTGACAGTTGTGTAATCAACAGGACTGGGCTATAGCTGCTCAGGTAGAATCAGGACTGTTGTCTTAATCTGTTGAGCGATCATTACTGGGCAGGACTCAGACATGTCGCAGTGATCAGGGTGGCTCGGTAGCTCATCAGAGGCTGGTGCAGAATTCATTTAGCTGTTGCGACACTCCTTTCAGCTGAACCATTTGCCTGAAGACAGTGAGGGCTGGACATTATATGTCCAAAGTTCTGTTGGCTACTGTTGTCTGTTACCAGCTCCAATGGGATTCCTCACCTGGCAAACATGCTTTTCAAGTGAGGAATGACTTGGTGACTGCTCGTGGTGGGCAGGTGTGCAATTACTACTATGAGGTATTGTTTACCATCTTGTTCACAAATGTCAGCTGCAATTTTCTGCCATGGACCGTGGCAGATGTGTGGTCATTAATGTCTCTCTCATCTGAGTAGGTTTGTCTGCTCTCAGGCAGAACTCACATGTTTTTACCATCCCAGTGATGTCTCAGCCAATCCCTGGCCACCAAATAGACATGTTTGCTATCCTACAACACTTGGTGAGGCCCTGATGAATCCTCATGTATCTGAGATAGTACATTGTTCTTCTGCGAGAGGGGAATAACAATCCTATCATCATACAAAAGGAGTCACTTATCTTCTGATAGGTGAGCTCTGGCAGTGTGAAATTTCAACAGTGTGTGTGGTATTTGTTATTCCTCTAAAGGCCAGCCAATGTTGGTATAGTGAGAAACTGTCTAAAGGTCAGCATCCTGGCTAGTAGCCTCTCTGATAGCCTCCAATCTGTTACCTCTTATTGGTCTTGTGGATATCATTTCCTGCACATCTGTGTCGGACACACCACTTTGCTGCAGAGGATTGTGAGACAGTGTCAGCCATGATGAGCTGCTTTCCTGGGACGTGAACAGCTGTGACGCTGAACTTCATCAGACACATTAACAACCACTGTCATCTCACAGGTGCTTTGTCTAGGTCATATGAGTTTATCAGTAGAACCAATGGCTTATGGTCTGTTTGGAGCAGAACTTTTCCTTGTAAGAACCTCAAAAACCACTCACATGCCCAAACACTTGCACTCTTTTTACCACTGCTCTGTCTCAGTGAGTATTCGTGAACAAAAGGCTACTGGCTGGAGTCCATCTCCCTGCTCCAGCTACAGAGCACCTCCCACACCATAGTTACTTACATCTGCACTAACCACTGTTGGCTTGTTTGCATCATGATATGCCAAGACTGGTGAACTGGTGCAGTAGTCAACATGGCTTTCACTTGTTTAAATGCTTGTTCATGTGCCTCTCCTCATATCCATACAACATCGTTCTTTAAGAGGCTGTTAATGGGGTGCATGACAGATGAAAAATCAGTGAGGATCTTGCCCAGGTACTTGATTATCCCAATCCTCTGGCGTAGCTTTATAACATGGTGGGGCTGGGCAGTTCTGTGATGGCTGTGACCTTTTCAGTGTCAGGTTTGATACCATCTTTCCCAATGATGTGTCGGAAATACTGGATTTCAGATTTCTCAAACTGACACTTGGCCTCATTCAGTTTCAGTCCTGAAGCTTTAATGGTTTGCATTACAGGTTATGGTAGGGGTCTGTCCTTGCCAAACACTAGGATGTCATCCATCACCACCACAGTGCCTGCGTGGTCTCTCAAAAGTTTGCTCATCTTTTGCTGGAATATTTCCAGAGCACATGTAATACCAAAAGGAAGCCTCTGGAAACAGAAAGAACCCATTGGTGTGATGAATGTTGTGAGCTTCCTGTTGTCAATATCAAGTGGTATTTGCCAAAATTGAGGCATTTAGGCATCAACATTAGAGAAAACTGTTGTGCCTGAGAGTTTTGGTGCGATGTCCTCTAGTGTGGGTAAAATAAACATTTCTTGTTTCACAGCTTTGTTGAGCTTAGTTAGGCCAACGCAGATTCCGGGTTTCTTATTCTTTTTAATCACAGGCACCATGGGAGCTTACCAGTCGGTGGCTTCTTTCACCTCCTCAATAATGCCCAGAGACTTTAACCATTTCAGTTCCTCTTCCACCTGAGGCAGGATAGGAAAAGGACTGTGTCAAAGTGTGGTGATACTGTAAGGCTTGGCTCTACTTTCACAGGATGACAGTTTAATAGTCCAGTGTCTCCAAAAAATATCTTCAAATAACTCAAGTCCATCCACTCTGCATACCCATTTTAGTTGCTATTTTTCCTCCAAGTAGATTAGTGGTAAATGAGCCTTTCATCACATATATCCAGAACGTGTATTTCTGTCCGTGTCTCACACACCTGGCCAGAAATTTGCCTTTACAAACAAGCTTTCCACCAGCACTTGTGAAAACTGCTTTAGAGTTTTCAAACAGACAAGTGCTATAAATGCAGTATCCTGGCAGAAATGAATAAAGATGATTCTTACTGGCTAATTAGACTCATTAACTCTTACCCTTATTACTCTCAAGAATGAGAGCATGTATGTGAGTGTGTTCATGTAACATGTTCATCTGAGCTGTGTCCTCCAGCTGCACACAGGTGATGCTCGTTAACAGCCTGATTGATGTGTATGAGGGTTACACACACACACACACACACACACACACACACACACACACAGAAAGCTGTTTACAAATTAGTGCACATAGACAGATTACAGTTCAGACTGGACAGTAAAACAGCAAATAAAGCAGCAGACATTGAATTTACTTTGAGGTTTGAGCTCCAGGAACTGTTCAACCATCATTGTAGCCCTCCCATAGACTGCAATACACACACACACACACACACACACACACACCAACCACCACCACCACCGCCGCCATCACCACCCTTCACCCCCACTGCCCCATTTTTTATCCCTGAAAGCAGGCTAAATAAAAGAAAAACCTCTTTATAATGTAACATACACTACATCCTCCACAGTGATCAATGAAATCAACAACTGTCTAAAACTATTTTAATAATAAATTGACAGCTGAGTATATTAGTAATTATCAGGCTTATGCCCAGGCTCCAAAGGTCCTACCTACAATTAACGGGTTGCTGTTTTCACCTGGAAACTGATATATTGTCAGGGTTAGTGGTAAGTAGGACCCAAATACAGCCAACACATTGGGGACGGTGCAGACAGGTTTATTTAACACAAGAACCAGAGAACAACAGAGAGACAACAGGCAACAAGAACAGAACAAGGACAAACCCGGAGATGAACAGGAGGTGAACAGCTTGGAGACGAACCAGACATGAACAGACGACGTGAACTGATTAGGATGAACCCAGAAATAAACAGACGAACCAACACAGACAAAGGGGAGCACAAAGACTATATAGACAAGGGAGGCAAGGGTGATTGAACACAGGTGAAACACATTAGGGCGGGGCAGATAATCACCACACAAACAAGACCAAGACAGGAAGCAAAACACTGAGACACACAAGGAAACCTTATTACAAAATAAAACAGGAAGTGAGAAAGTCCAAAACAAAACTAAGAAAAAGTGTCTGCCATAGCAAACAATGACATATATCTGGTAACCTAAAGATGAAATTGTAAGCTGGAGGTTGAATGGTAAGAAATTGTTGAATCAGGCCTAAGTTGTTGTTGGAAAGTGTAAAAAACTGCACAAAACTGTACAAAAATGCACAAAATGTACAAAACAGTACCTAAAAGAATTTTATCGTTTTTATCATATATTATTATTTTCACCTTATAATATATTTTATGTATATTTTCCCCATTTTTTCAGATATAACGCAGTAACACGTTTACTCAAAAACATTTTAACTGACTTACTTAGTTCTTTTATTTGAGAACATTTTTACACAGTGATTTACTTCTACTGATGTCTTTTCACTAATACTAGTGACACCGTTCATATGCTGACGTGCTGACGTCAGTGTGGTGTCTCATCTCCAGTCAAATTCTGTTACTGGTAGAGTTTATTGCTTCTCTGTCTGAACACAGTTAATGTTGCAGTTTTCATCATCACAGTGTCTGTATCTATCTGCTGTACATTTAAACTTACACTAGTTCTGCTCCAGCGCTCAGAGCTCTCTGCTCCTTTTAGTGACTTTCACTTACTCAACAGTTTTTTACATGCTGTTCAGATCTACTAGTTACTTTAACTTAGCAGTTAGCACTAGCTTTTCTCCCTCTCCCTCCCTCTCACTCGCTCAGTGTGGTGTTGTTGTAACTGCAGTAGACATCACACACACACACACACACACACACACACACACACACTCTATTAACGCAGTGTCTGGGGAGAAATGGACAAAGCTGATTCTTATTGGTTAATTAGACACATTAGTTGGTTGATTTCGTTGCTGTTCTCACCTGGGAACTGATATCTGGTAACCTAAAGATGTTCTTTTATTTTATAGTTTTATCATATATTATTATTATCACCCTAAAACATGCTTAACCCCTCTCTCCCCATTTTCAAATGTAACAGTAACATTTACTCAGAAACATTTTAACTGACTTATTTTGTTCTTTTA
>NW_019525414.1:1209538-1214829 GCF_002814215.2 Seriola lalandi dorsalis | reverse complement strand
GACACATTAGTTGGTTGATTTCGTTGCTGTTCTCACCTGGGAACTGATATCTGGTAACCTAAAGATGTTCTTTCATTTTATAGTTTTATCATATATTATTATTATCACCCTAAAACATGCTTAACCACTCTCTCCCCATTTTCAAATGTAACAGTAACATTTACTCAGAAACATTTTAACTGACTTATTTTGTTCTTTTATCTGAGAACATTTTTACACAGTGATTTTCTTCTACTGAGTATTTTCACTAATACTAGTGATGCTGTTCACGTGTTGATGTGCCGATGTCAGTGTGGTGTCCGATTTCAGGTTCTGTTACTGGCAGTGGCGACTGGCCAATAGGGGGCGCTAGGGCGCCGCCCTCCCTGATGGAAAGTGATTTTTGATTTTTTAAAATTTTTTCCAAAATACTCATTTTAAAATAAATAATTACTGCTTATTCTACATATAAATTTGTTTTGAATTATGAAGACAAGCCATATATATAATATAAACCATTATTTACGGGGTGATTTCTGTCCACGGTCATTTCCCCTCTCTCCTGGGGCGCTAGAAAAGTCGCCCCAGCACTGCAGCAGCTCAGCCAATGGTAGACTGTTGATGAGACAAAAAAACACATAGCTACGGGTAATTTAGCCAATTAGCGTCATCAAATTTGATAAGCTTAGGGCGCTGAAAATATCGCCCCAAGCCTGTAAGTATCCTAGCAACCAGAAACAAGTGTGGGAAATCGAGATGGCGGTGTCAAATAGACAAGAACAAGAACACGCAGAGCTTCAGCTACCCGTAAATTCTGTAAAATCGCTCTTGCTAAACCACTTCAAAAGGAGAACTTTAGGGAAAAACTTTGTGTTAAAGAACTTGGACCTGAGAAGCCCGGTCTGAATTTAACACAGCAGACACAGGAGAAAGGTAAAACTCACCAGAGGAGATTCTCTCTGAACTGGTATGACAGGAAGTTTTGCAAATGCAGTATTCTGCTTCCCGTGTTTACTGTTTAAAATGCCGGGGACAGATATTACATGGACTGTGAGGAGTTAGAGACGTAAAACATTTATCAGAGCAGATTAAAAAACATGAATTCTAGAAAGGTGCACATGAACAATGCTGTCAAGCTAGCCATGCTAGGCAGGACTAGCATAGCTGCGCAGCTGGATGAAGGACACAGGATTGTGGTGAGAAAACACAATGAAGAGGTGGATAAAAATAGACATATTTTATCGAAGATCATTGATTGTATGAAATTCTGTGGAGCTTTCAAGTTGGCATTGCAAGGCCACGATGAGACAGCATTGTCTGACAACCTCGGCATTTTACGAGGATTAGTCGACCTTGTGGCCTCGCTGGACGGTGTGTTAGAGGAGCATGAATTTGATGCAACAACTGTGAGAGAGGCTGGGGGTTTTGAGAGAATGCTGGAAGATGAAGATTTTTGTTTTTTCCTGGCATTTTTTCACAAGATAATGGTACATGTAGACATGCTGTTTAACCAGCTGCAGAAGAGGAACATCGACTCTTGCTACATCACAGGAGTCATTCAGAGGTTCACCAACAGCATACAAGCTATCAGGTAGGCTATGTTATTTTTCACATTGACTGATATAATGTTTATGAAAAGAACAGACATAAATTACATGTCTGAACACAGTAAAATAACTCATAATTTTAATAATAATAACTAAGCCATTTTTCACAGTTTTAAATACAATGAATCCAGTTGGGATGAGCTAGTAGAAATGTATTAATGTAGTGACAATACACAGTGCTGGACTAATTTTATATCTCCAGCAGGTTGGTTTCTGAAGCTGTAATTGTGCACAGTGACTTGTGTATCTTCTGTTTTGTATCAGGGACTCCGTTCCTCCATCTGTGCAGAAGCCATCCACAAAGAAACGGAAGGCACTAAGCCAAGAGGAGCAGCGCCGGTTAGCTACAGAGGTAAGCTGTAACATTGTTCTATATACAGGACATGAAGTGTTTTACCTTCGGCATCCTTATTGGTCTTCAATTCCTGTATAATTATAACAGTTAGTCTACGCATTTTAATATTTTGAACTATTCACCACACAGCTACTGAAGAAAGCAAACACGCTGAAATGTTTAGATGTAGTTTTTTCATATTTATGATATTTAACAATATCTTCTACTTGTTTTTCATACAATTATATGGTCAGCTTGTAAGGAGATACTAATGATATTTACATGGTGAGATATGAACATTTAATTCTACTGTTTATTATGTGTAGTGACCTTTTTTTAAAATGATGCATCATTTCATAGGTATGTGATACCATTGTGAGGCATGCCAAGGACAGGTTCTCTTTCACCAAACACCTCATCAGTGCCACTCTGCTGCAAGGAGACTTCTTCCCCCAACACACTGTAAAGTTCCCGGATTCAGCGCTGGAAACCACTGTGGAAGCCTACCCCACACTGGACAAGGCCAAACTGAAGACACAATTGTCCCTGGTCAATGAAAATGAAGAGTTCAAGGCTTGCAGTGGTGCACTGGCTCTCTTCCAGGTTTTCATGGAAAACAACCTCCAGGACACATTCAGCGAGACTGTAAGTCTTCTTAAGATTGTCATCACCACACCGATGACTACAGCAGAATCAGAGAGGTGCTTCTCTACTTTAAAGAGGATAAAAACATTCCTTAGGAGAACCATGGCACAAGACCGTCTGAACGCACTGGCTATGTTCTCCATGGAGAAAAACCTGATACATAACATTCCTGACTTTAACACCAAAGTCATTGACAAGTTTGCTACTCAGAAAGACAGAAGAGCAAAGTTCATGTTCAAATAAGAGCACTCACTCACTCACTCACACACACACTTTCAAACTCACTCACTCACACATACACTCACTCCCAAACACACTCACACTCACTCACAAACACACATACACTCACACACACATACACTTACTCACTCACAAACATACTCACTCACTCACTCACTCACTCACTCACTCACTCACTCACTCAATCACACTCAAAAAACACACACACATATACAACTCAGTATTTGCACACAGTCCCCAGGTTTCAAGGGAGTAAGACATAAATGCTGGTTAGACTCCAATTGGTACATTTTATGTTCCTATGCCAGTTTTTCTGTGTATAGTTAACTTTAATCAGCATCCACCTGTAAATATTTTTCTTTGTATATAGTTATTTTTAATCATCATTCAACTGTAACTGTCTCTCAAGAACTTTAATTTTGTATTAAGAGTATTCACTAATATACATCTCATATCATTGTCATTATCTGTCAAACTTTTGATTTCTAAAGGGATATTAAATAATTATTTTTTATCCCTAAAACAATGGTATCTTTTGGTTTGGGTTCTTTTATTGGGATAGTTACCGAAAGCTTCTGGCACATACAGCCCCACCTAGAATATTTTTCACCAGCCGCCACTGGTAACTGGTAGAGTTTATTGCTGCTCTGTCTGAACACAGTTTATATTGCTGTTTTCTTTCTTGCTGTTATCACAGAGTCAAGCAGAGATTTTCTTTTGTCCTGCATCACCCATTTTTGGTCTCATTCTGACATCTCGATCATTGGTTTTTGAGGAAGTGATGGGAGTACCCTCCACCTCTCCCACTGACTGCGATACAAATTCAGGAGCAGGTGTTACTGGGCAGAAATGGGCATGGCTGATTCTGATTGGCTAATTAAACTCATTAATTCTTAGCCCTTTTAACTCAGGTATGAGACTAACCGTAAGATAAATTAACATGGTGTATTTGCATGTATTTGCATGTACTTGTGTGTGCGTGTTGATGTGTGGTTCTTTGTGTGTGTGTATATGGCTTTCTCCCATAGATTGCAATACAAATTCAGAAGCTGAAAACAAACAGCAGGTCTCAGATCTCAGCAGGTGCTACTAACACAGTATCCGGGCAGAAATGGACAAAGCTGATTCTTATTGGCTAATCGGACTCTATTGACCCCCCCCTCCATTACACACACACACACACACACACACACACACACTCACAATCACCACCCCCACCCTCACCACCACATTTTTATCACTTAAGGCAGACTAAATAACAGAAACACCTCTGTATAATGTAATATACACTACATCCTCCACAATGACCAACTGAATCAAAAACTGTCTAAAACTATTTTAACAATAAATTGCCAACTGAGTATGTTAGTAATTATCAGGTGTATGCTCAGGCTCCAAAGTGACTAACTGCAATGAATTGGTTGATTTCGTTCTAACCTGGGAACTCATATATCTGGTAACCGTAAAGATGTTCTTTCATTTTATAGTTTTAATATAAATAAATTAAGTCATAGTAATAATAATAAAGCCACCCTATAACATGTTTTACCCCTCCCTCCCCATTTTCAAATATAATGCAGTAACACGTTTACTAAAACATTTTACACAGTGATTTACTTCTACTGATGTCTTTTCATTAATACTAGTGATGCCGTTCATGTGCTGACGTGCTGATGTCAGCGTGGGGTCCTATCTGCAGTCAGATTCTGTTACTGGTCAAGTTGTCACATTTTCAAAACTCTAAACACAATTAGCACAGCATCGGTCTTTTGTGGCCATACCATTCACACATTTCATGTCGTTTTCACACAATATGCAGTCAGTGAACACATTTCCACAATGCTTACATTTTCTTAACAGACAAGCTATACCTCCCAACAAAATTATGGATTGTTTTTGTATTATATACGAATGTTAACACACAACATCCCACAATAGCAAAAACAATATTCCAAACCTTAGATACAGTATAAAAACCTCTGCTTCTGCAATGATATCAGTATAAAAACAATATATCTCAGCTGATAATAAACAAACAATTGAATAATTGACACACAGCTGATTTATGTTGGGTAAATTGGGCCAACCACAGCTGATTCCAGTCTGGCTTAGACTCAGTGGCAGGGGTTATATTTTTTCTATTACATTGACACTTATAAAGTAAAAGGAGGACTTTGAGGATTGATGTTTTTGGAAACAGAAACAGAAAAAGACAAACACTGTAATGTCTGGACGAGGAAGAGTAAGAGCAAGGGGCCCAGGGAGAAGAGCAGGCCCAGTGAGAGATGCAGTGAGAGGTGCAGGAGCAGTGAGAGGAGCAGGAGCAGTGAGAGGTGCAGGTGCAGTGAGAGGAGCAGGAGCAGTGAGAGGAGCAGGAGCAGTGAGAGGAGCAGGTGCAGTGAGAGGAGCAGGAGCAGTGAGAGGAGCAGGAGCAGTGAGAGGAGCAGGTGCAGTGAGAGGTGCAGGAGCAGTGAGAGGAGCAGGTG
>NW_019525414.1:1208903-1209491 GCF_002814215.2 Seriola lalandi dorsalis | reverse complement strand
TCCTTAGGAGAACCATGGCACAAGACCGTCTGAACGCACTGGCTATGTTCTCCATGGAGAAAAACCTGATACATAACATTCCTGACTTTAACACCAAAGTCATTGACAAGTTTGCTACTCAGAAAGACAGAAGAGCAAAGTTCATGTTCAAATAAGAGCACTCACTCACTCACTCACACACACACTTTCAAACTCACTCACTCACACATACACTCACTCCCAAACACACTCACACTCACTCACAAACACACATACACTCACACACACATACACTTACTCACTCACAAACATACTCACTCACTCACTCACTCACAAACACACTCACTCACACTCACTCACCAACACACTCATACACTCACCAACACACTCACTCACTCACTCACTCACACACACACACACACACACTCACTCACTCACTCACTCACTCACTCACTCACTCACTCAATCACACAAAAAAAACACACACACATATACAACTCAGTATTTGCACACAGTCCCCAGGTTTCAAGGGAGTAAGACATAAATGCTGGTTAGACTCCAATTGGTACATTTTATGTTCCTATGCCAGTTTTTCTGTGTATAGTTAAC
>NW_019525414.1:1207510-1208369 GCF_002814215.2 Seriola lalandi dorsalis | reverse complement strand
GCAGTGAGAGGAGCAGGAGCAGTGAGAGGTGCAGGAGCAGTGAGAGGTGCAGGAGCAGTGAGAGGAGCAGGGCCAGGGAGAAGAGCAGGCCCAAGGAGAGGGCATGGTAAAGGTGTAAGAATGCATGGTGGTGGCATTCCAAGGGCTGCAAGAACAGTAGTCAGTGATGAAATTCGTGCCACTATCATTGACCATGTAATCAACCACGGTCTTTCACTAAGAGAGGCTGGTGAAAGAGGGCAGCCCAATTTGAGGCGGTCAACGGTTGCCTCCATTATACGCATCTTCCCAGCAAACCCTCACAACCCGTTTGGGCCTGCCAAGTCTGCACGGCGTCTTCTCCCGCCATCTGATCCAACTCATCAACAGGTGGTGGTCGGTTGACAACTCTGCTCCTCTCTTCACCCGAGTGTCCAAAACATGCGGCCGGTCTGATGATACGACTACAAAGTCGATCATAGACCGGCGACCTAGGGTGTCCTGGTGCCATGTGCACCTATGGATGTCCTTATGCTTGAACATGGTGTTAGTTATGGCCAAGCTGTGACTAGCACAGAAGTCCAATAATTGAACGCCGCTTGGGTTCAGATCGGGCAGGCAGTTCCTCCCCACCACACCCTTCCAGGTCACGCTGTCATTGCCCACGTGAGTGTTGAAGTCTCCCAATAGGACAATGGAGTCCCCTTTTGGGGCACTTTCCAGCACCTTTCCCAAGGACTCCAAAAAAGGCGGGTAGTCTGAACTGCTGTTCGGTGCATAGGCACCGACAACAGTCAGAACCCGATCCCCGACCCGAAGGCGCAGGGACGCAACCCTTTCGTCCACTGGGGTAAACTCCAACATACAGGCAGAGAGCCTG
>NW_019525414.1:1205814-1206184 GCF_002814215.2 Seriola lalandi dorsalis | reverse complement strand
TACATACATACATACATACATACATACATACATACATACATACATACATACATACATACATACATACATACTTTATTTATCCCCTAGAGGAAATCCATGTGTCCATTTGCTTGCTTCTACTCTAGAAAATGTATATTTTCTTTTAAATAGGACCATAATTTGAAAGACCATAAACACATAATGAAAACGTTAACTGAGGTAAGAAATCAAGTGACAAATCGAGCCATTTTCCCACAGACTTCAATACAATCTGACTTCTTTTTGCAACAAGTGGAGTCGCCCCCTGATGGTCATTCAATAGAATGCACATTTAAGGCACTTCCGCATTGGCTTAAATTTCCAGACCCGGAATCGATGTCCATTTTTATAT
>NW_019525414.1:1205105-1205764 GCF_002814215.2 Seriola lalandi dorsalis | reverse complement strand
TTCTCTTCCAAAACATAGATACAGTGTCTTATATGATAATATAGTATTTTTTAAAGTAACACATTTGGCTATAACATTGTTCAGTCTTGTCAGCTATGCTCTTCCTTCTTCCCTACAACCTCAGTGTCATATTACACTCTCTGCCCCATGTCAGACATACAATCAGATGACTTTTGGACTCCACTGTAGCTGTAACAAATTGTCAATAGTTTAAACCGTTAGAGTTCATATTTTATAGTCCTCAGCCATAAAAGTTAGTATCAGTGTGCTGTTCTAACAGCATCACTTATTTAGACAGAGATTGTAACTGGAGCAAATAAATATTAACTGTCTCACACATTAGGACTCATGATGATTAATGATTATACTTGTTACTAGAAATGTTGTTGCACTGTTGATTCAACTACCTCTTTTTGTTATACAAACTTATATATGACCGTGAAATTCAGCTTTAACTTCATCCACAACTGTATTTTTTAATTTTTAATTTTAAATAGTTACAGTTGACTGTAAATTGTAGCTAGATAGAGAGATAGATAGATACATACATACATACATACATACATACATACATACATACATACATACATACATACATACATACATACATACATACTTTATTTATCCCCTAGAGGAAATCCATGTGTCCATTTGCTTGC
>NW_019525414.1:1203670-1205055 GCF_002814215.2 Seriola lalandi dorsalis | reverse complement strand
CCCGACCCGAAGGCGCAGGGACGCAACCCTTTCGTCCACTGGGGTAAACTCCAACATACAGGCAGAGAGCCTGGGGGACACCAAAAAGCCCACCCCGGCCCTCTGCCTCTCACCCGGAGCAACTCCAGCAAAGAGGAGAGACCAGCCCCTCTCAAGGACTTGGGTTCCGGAGCCGACGCTATGTGTCGAGGTGAGGCCGATTATATCTAGCCGGTATCGCTCAACCTCTTCCACAAGCTCCCGCTCCTTCCCCGCCAGAGAGGTGATGTTCAATGTTCCAAAAACCAGTTTCCGTAATCGAGGATCAGATCGCCAAGGCCCTCGCCTTGGTCTGCTGCCCAATCCACACTGCACCGGATCCCGCTGACTCTTCCTGCAGGTGGTGAGCCCACTGGCAGACGAACCCATGTAGCCGGTTCGGGCTGGGCCCGGCCGCCAGGCGTTCGCCCACGGGCCCCAACCCCAGGCCTGGCTCCAGGGTGGGGCCCCCGTGTCCCTCCGGGCTGGGTACTCGGGTTCTTGATATTTAAACGATAACGTTATTACAGTTGTGTCTGGACGTGCTGATAAAGAGCAGAGCAGCTGACGTGTGTGTCGTGTTTGTTCATATTAAGTTTGGTTCAGTGTTAGTCGGCTAGTTTTCAGCACTAGTTAATTTCATTATTGATGACAGGAGTCAAAACATCTGTTGGAATGATTCTGTCTCTGTTTCAGAATAAAGAACATCACTGAGAGCTGAGAACCGTCATGACATGTGCAACTGTAAACAGTTAGGCAGGCTGTTTATTACAACTAAGCCAAAAATAATGTATTTTATTATTAATATGATTTCTCTCCATTATAATGTTTTTTTCCCATCCAGCCAAGGTCTGGATTTTTATGGACACCTACAACCTCTTGCAGCAATGATGGAGGCCCTGCACCACCTCCACCTGCGGTGTCAACATATGAAGATCTTCTCTTCCAAAACATAGATACAGTGTCTTATATGATAATATAGTATTTTTTAAAGTAACACATTTGGCTATAACATTGTTCAGTCTTGTCAGCTATGCTCTTCCTTCTTCCCTACAACCTCAGTGTCATATTACACTCTCTGCCCCATGTCAGACATACAATCAGATGACTTTTGGACTCCACTGTAGCTGTAACAAATTGTCAATAGTTTAAACCGTTAGAGTTCATATTTTATAGTCCTCAGCCATAAAAGTTAGTATCAGTGTGCTGTTCTAACAGCATCACTTATTTAGACAGAGATTGTAACTGGAGCAAATAAATATTAACTGTCTCACACATTAGGACTCATGATGATTAATGATTATACTTGTTACTAGAAATGTTGTTGCACTGTTGATTCAACTACCTCTTTTTGTTATACAAACTTA
>NW_019525414.1:1162530-1203593 GCF_002814215.2 Seriola lalandi dorsalis | reverse complement strand
TAAACACATAATGAAAACGTTAACTGAGGTAAGAAATCAAGTGACAAATCGAGCCATTTTCCCACAGACTTCAATACAATCTGACTTCTTTTTGCAACAAGTGGAGTCGCCCCCTGATGGTCATTCAATAGAATGCACATTTAAGGCACTTCCGCATTGGCTTAAATTTCCAGACCCGGAATCGATGTCCATTTTTATATACAGTCTATGCTCAGAACATACAAAAAACTGCTAATGTTACCTAGAAGTCCCTTCTTCACTGTAACACGTATACCTTCCACAGACTGCAGTGACCTCTAGTGGCAATAGTGGCAAACATGAACAGAGCTCTATCTAAATCACATCACAAGTTTATCGTTTTTTTAACACAGTGTGATTATTGCACAGGTAAGCCTCAGACTGATCACAATAAAAGGACACTCTAAGATTAGTAGTTTCATTTCACAAAACATAGTTACAGATTTTTTGAGGAAGCCTTCAGTAGTAATAAGACTACTACAGGACTTGCTCGGGGCTTGAAATCATCAATTTATACAAATGACAACAGCAACAAACAATTAAGATTATGTTCTTAAAAGTGAGATGGAGTTAAACCTACGATCGTTGATATCACAGAAAATTCCTGTTGACAGTTAATTGTGATGTTAGAGGGAAAACAAGTCATTCAGTTGAAAGCTTTAGAGCTTAAAATCACTTTGGATTCAACACAATAAATCATAATCGCACAAAAATATTTAGTTTGACCAGTTTTTTTGCACTTTTATTAGAAATTGATGCTGCATGTGAGATATTAAAACTTGTCAGATAAAATGATCCCGAGGGCTTTACTTTCTTACCTTTTTATATTGATATATATTCATATAGCACGTCTTATGTATTCTTATAGGCCTACTACTAATTTATATCAAGTAAAATGTGTTGATTTTAGTCATTTTTTACACTGAGATTTTGTCCATGATGATGTGTTTTTCATCGTCTGACCACTTTGATCCACCAAAACCTTTTCCGTTTTACTGGTATATATTTATTAATTAAGTCACTGTTATTTCATATTGTATACATAAAGTTAGTGCCAGGCTGCATGGTGTGACTCTTTGTTATGAATTAGTTCAATACAATACAATACAACACTGCAGAATTTCAATGTCCACAAATGTAGCTGTCACAGAACCCAGGTATTTTCATTAAGTACATTAAAGAAAAAGATAAAATAAATCAAATCATTTTTTTTAGAAATATTTAATTTAAATGATAGTGAATGCCATTGAACATTTAGCCTACTGTATACTGAACACACAATGACGACATGGGGAGTAAGAGAGACGACGATGAAGACGTCCAGGACGGTTCTTCCCCTCAGGGACCAGTGGGAGAAGGGGAGCAGGTTGCACCATCTCAGGCCACCAGCGCCAGCCCAGTTAGTTAGAATTTAATTTTCAGTTATAATTTTACCACACTGAGAGAGTTTAAGCCATAAACTAAATGAATGTGGTTGTTGTGAGCAGAAGACAGGCTGGTGAACTTCAGTCAGGATGAGACACTGCTGGCACACAGATCACAGGAACAATCACCTATCAGGTAAATGACTTACCAAATTGAAATTCACTGAAGAAAAAAGTTATGGGGTAGTTATGAAAAATCACTTACAATGTCATATCAGTGAATCCAGTCATTACGCGGCTAATATATTAGCTAATATACAGATTAAAAGCAATTACATTCGAGAACAAAGGCTGACAAGCTGACATTTCTTGATGTGTGAAAACAAAGACTCACCTTTATATTGTTAATTAATTCAGTTTTCCAACTAACTTTTCCATAAGGCGTTTGCATCAACCTAGCAAGTATCCTCGTTTCCGAGACACAGCTCAACTGTGTGGAAAGTGCACGTACACAGTGGTGACGTCCTCCAGAAAAGAAAAAAAATTTGGGGAGCTTTTTGTTGGCTTTGGAAAATTTTTACAAAAATTAAAAGTCCATGGCTTGAAAATATACAATACAAAGATTAATAATGATAAAAAAAATTGAGTGTGTTTACTGCCGGAAGTGTCCTGTAAATATTTTTTACAGGTGTCTCTTTTACTATTGTGGTATATGGGAAAAATGCTTTTTGGGACACAGGAGATTTTTTGCTGCAATACCGTGAGTGGCCACTGGGAAAAGTTGGCTGCAAGGCAGAGCGGTGGCGCCGCATCCAGTTCTAATAATACATCCATGGTACAGACACATTGACTACTGCTGAAACCAGTTTGTTTGAGTATTTGAAGCAGTTTTATGAACAAGCAAGTGAAGATTCAGACGGATTACATTTGGATTTTAAATGTAAATGTTTACATGTGAAAGCATTTGCTTCCTGCTTCCCACTAGTACCGCTCAGTCTCTCAGTCCATGACTTTTCCTGAATAGCCGATATGTTGGTGATGTTTTATGAAGCCTAGAAGGTATTAAAATTAAAACACAAGATTTCTGAGCATTTATTCCCCTGACCACCAAAGCGGTCATATATGTCCGCTCCAGACGCAGCCACTTCACAAACTTTATTTTATGAGTAAACTAGATCTTGATTTTGTAAATAGTCGCCTATAGGCTATAAACATTAAGCAACATCTAACATCATCCTCATTTATAACAAATAAAGAATTATAAAGCACAATAAATACACTAATAAATCTCAGCTGTCCAGTCCAGTAGGCTACACATGCCACACTCTGTGAGAGCCTGTAGGTACATCAGCTCCAGGTGGAATGATTGTAAAAAACCTCTGGCAGTTTATAATAAACAATAACAATCCAATAAATCTCAGAGCGAACAGCGGCTCTTGACATGAGAGCGCACACACGTCTCCAGATGCAGATGTGTACCATAATTGCATCAGGTGGTGCCGTGTTGTCACTATTATTCAATCATTTTCTAACGTAATCTACCCACCACCCTCACCCCCCAACCCCCAACGCGACATTATATGAAGAAAGAGAGGTAATAACACTTATTCTTTCCACTTCAAGAGCTGCCTGTGAACCCAAACAATTATAATAAAATAAAATAGCCTACATATGACAGTCTGGGAGACCGTTGTGGCGGCTTTAGGGGGTGCTAGAATGCTGGCAGTCCTATTATTACAGTTTTTCTCAGTCGCTTTGGTACATTTCTCGAATCATCCTCGACATTTGTAAAACAGTAAGTGAGTTTCTCAAAACAATTCGTACAAATAGCAAAACACCATGGATTACCTGCAAAAGCCAGTCTCTTGCTCAAAATCCTTAGTTCATCTCTCAAAAGTAAATATCTGTGTCAATGAACATGTCACTGCCATCAGATGAAAAGTCCTTGTGTTATTGTGTACGGATAAGACAGTCAAATTGCTTAGTCGTGTTGTCAATATAACAGTTTACTCTGCAGGGATGTTCTGATGTAAACTACAGCTAAAGTTTCGATGACAATTATTGTAAATTGTAAGTTACACCTTAGTGTGTGTGGGAGATTGATTGCAAGAGACTGGACAAGATTCACATTTACGCTTTTACTGTTTGTACTGTAATTTGTTTGACAGACCATGTCATTGCGATACAGAAAAGAAACAGACAGCACCGCATAGCACAAAGAAAAAAACAAAAAAACAAAAGTAGAAATGTGAACATAGGACAATCTCTAGGGAAAACTGTACATGCAGCGCTGTAGGAATTACAGTGCAGTCTTCCTACACCTCCTGACGTTCCTGTCTGTTGGGCCACCAATTCTCATCCACATCACAACGAATATCTTCTCTTGCGATGCAGCGAGGAAAGAATCTTTTAGAGTGTCTTATCCAGCCTCTGCAGGCATCTGCTGTGATGTCATCACACGCTGCATCCATGGCGGACAGAAGGGTAAATCTGTGTATGTGGCTGGCGATCATATACTTTCCATCTCCATGCTGAGAAAAATTCCTCAATGGGGTTAAGGAATGGGGAGTAGGGTGAGAGGAACTCCATCAGCATCCTGTTGTGGGTCGCAAACCATTGCCTGATGATGTTGGAGCGATGGAAACTGACATTGTCCCAAACTATCACGTACTTTGGCAAGTTTGGCACCATTCTCAGAGATAGCAGCACCCATGGTTATGTTCCCGCCCCGTTGGCCCGGCACATCAACTGTAGCTCTGTGGCCGATGATATTTCGACCACGCCTTCTGCGTTTCGTTAGGTTGAAGCCAGCCTCATCCATGTAGATGAAGTTGTGCGGTGGTTCACTTGCTTCCAGTTCCATTATACGCTATATCCAGAAGACACAGAATGAGTTTTATGAATTACATGCATTTTCATTTTGGACAAGATACAATTACATCAAATGTATACAGCACATATTGCAACTTCTTTTCTACAGCCATAGCAAATGTGTAAAGGTCACACTTACTGTAATGTATATCAATGTTGTACTGTTTACTGTGAGGTACAGTTACTGCATGCTCATACGTGTTTTACCTGTACATGCTGGTAGCGCAGCTCCTTCACTCTTTCACCATTTCTTTCAAATGGAACAGTGTACAGCTGCTTCATATTCATTTGGTGTCTTTTCAGCCTGTCAATGGTTGAGATGCTGACTGTTTGGATGTTTTTAAAGATGTTGTTGTCCTCTATAATGGCACTCTTTATCTCCATTAGTCTTATGACATTGTTTTCTACAACCATGGTGCGAATAGCCTCCTCCTGTTCAGGTGTGAACAGGGGCCCTCTGCTACCGCTGTGAAGTTGCCTTGCAGTCCTATGTGGAAAAAATATAGTAATACAAAACACAACATTGAGTAAGATAAAATGTCACTGTATAAAATATACTTACTGTATATTGTAAAATGCAAGTGGAATATTGTAATATTGTATGAAGCATTACAGAAAGTATACAGTATTACAGTACAGTTCCTATTGTTAGATTACATACCTGTTCTTGACAAAAAGTCTGAATGATTGAGGACACAGTTGTTCTCCCAACATCTGGCTGCACCCTTCGACCAGCCTCGGCCATTGTAAGCCCATGATTGAGAACGTGGTCTACAAGCGTGACTCTTATCTCATCAGGGACACGCATATGTCCTCGGCCTCTTCTGCCTCTTCCTCTGTTTTGCCTCCCAACTCCTCCACCACGCAGCCTCACTCCTCTTCCTCTTCTTCTTCTCTCTGGCTGTTGACCCCGTCCAATTCCTTGTCCTTCCATTGTCAGACAGTATAACATTGTGTTGTACTCCGGCTATATATATATATATATATATATATATACAGTTGATGGTTCATGAGATGCACCTTTGAGCTATTTCAGAAAACTGGTTGATCATTTGTTGATCGAATGCTTCACATATTTCCCTTCGTTAGAGAAAGTCAAGATTCACCTGGGAGCAATTTACCAATTCAGGACAGATTTAGAAAAAAAAGTCTAATGGAAATGTATAGAGATATGTTTGACATATTATGACAACTTGTTCAACCATTTTGCTTGTAAAGACTTATGCGATGAACTAATGCCTAAATGTTGTTGGGGGTGAGACTATTCAACAGAGACCCATTATAATACATTTTAATCAACATGACATAAGCAACTGATAATGTAGGAAACAGCAGAGAATTGTACATAATCATTTGCATGATGAACCAAAGCATTTGCATCTTGTTCAAAGAAATGAGAAACTGCTTTCTTGATGTGCACAAGTGACACAATGATGTGAAGATTGAACAAGTAGTTTTGAGAATTTCAATTCTGATCTGAGAAATGTACCAAAGCGACAGAGAAAAACTGTAAAAAGACGGACAATGTGTCTGTCCAATCAGCGACAATCTTGGTCGATAGCAGGTATACCTCTCGTCCTCCTCAAGACAGTAAGACAGTCCCACAGGGGAGACACAGGACGCGGGTCACAGAAGCTTCAGAGTCATCACAGATCAAATATTGTTTCAGCGTATTGACATGACACACACATCGCTCTGCGCTGTTGTGATGACATAATCTGTGTCACTCACTTTCCGTTCAACCTCGTAACCACTGAACTTCACCCGGAGACTGGAACCAGCAACAGCTAACAAGACTAACACACGCTCACCTGGTTGGAAATGTCGACTGTGTGTTCTTTTGTCATATTTTTTTCTAAATTTTAGACTGTGCGGGGGAAGGGGAACTGTGCGCCAGCTCACAAGTTGTGTGCAACCTCCCTGAACTAACTCACAGTCCAACATGATGTGAGTACACAAGCAGGAGCTTGTCTGTCAGCCACATCTCTCGCAGCAACAACAGCAGGCTGCGCACTGTGCGCCCGAACACCAGCTCCACCAGACTAAAACCAACAGATGACTATGTGTTTTCTCAATATGTAAGAAGCTTGAATTGTGGCATCTGGTGATATGCACTGGTTACCTGATGCTTAACAGACAACTTTGACATAACCTGTGCAAAAATCCTGGACAGAAGTTAGACCCTTGATCAGTTTGGGTGCATTTTGGCAACTTTAACCAAGGATTTCACCACTGCTTTAACCCTTAAGGGCCTCAGGAAACCACATGACAGACATCATGTTGAGCAGACACTGGTGACCCGTGAAGGAACCAACAAAGTCGATTATGACATGCTCAAAGGGTTTTACCGGGATTGGATGTAGAGGAGCCGGAGGAATAACTTGGTTAGGTTTTTCAGGTATTTGGCAGATGTGACATGGTAACATCAGATTTAAACCCTGGCCAGAAAAAATACCTGAGCACTCGATAAGTTTTCTTGATCTTCAAATAGCAGACTGTGATTATAAACTAAGCACTTGGAGACAAAACTGTGGGCACAACTACCTGAGTAACCACATCACACACACCCCAGATACCAGAGACCATGTACTCATCAAACTCCTTCATCAAACAGGTCTGTTACAGGCTTTGTAACATTGTTTTATTCTTTAGGCAGACAGACAGCTTATGAATAAAGACTGCAGGTCTTTGATCAGCTGATTTCTGTCTGCTGCCAAACACAAATCTGCCTCTGTCGGTAACACATCAACAGAAAAGGGGTTCACTTTTCAGTTCAGGGAGGGGGCTGACCGGGTCATAGACGCAAGAAAAGATTCAAACAGATCCAGTGAATCACTACACAGCACATCAGCAGTAGGAGTTTCAGTGACCTTGAGAACAGCAGGAAACACCTGATCTCCAGCCAAATCATTCCAGACTATAAGATCGATCCCTGCAACAGACAGCTGATCTCGTGCACCCACTCCCACTGTGCCAGACACTCAAGGAGACGAGAGTAAGTGTGAAGTGGCGCATGGAAAACACACCAATAGATCAGACCCACAGTACTACTAGACAGAAAAAGGTACAGGCCACGGTGGAGCCACAGAATACCTCACACCGTTATCTCACAGAATGGTAATCAGAATCCCGTCCACCTCATTGCCACTGCTGTCTAACAACTGACTGACTCACATTGGATCAGACCTGCAGCTGAAGGGTTTTTACTCTTAGACTGTTACTGTTTCTTCAGCACAGGACAGGGTGGCACACTCCTCCTGAGCTTTCACCACCATTTTACACTGACGCAACGAGCTCCAAACATCCCTCAGCCAATTCAAAGTGGCTGCAATGCGCTCGACGAGGCTGTGAAGGTCGTTAACCAAAAACACATTCAAAACCAAAATGCGACTAATTTCCTGGTTTTAGGATCATTCCTGCAGCTCTCCATCAGCAACTGCCTACAACTCAAGCAACACAGAACAGGTGAAAAGTGCCACCCACAGACAGAGAGGAAGGACAACAAAAACACACTCAAATACAAACAGGTAATAAAGACACAGTGAAGGTTGTGAGCGGTCATGGTTAAAAGAAACGATGACGACTATCAAGCGGAAAACTAAGAGCTGTGTGAAGGTCCTGTGTTGTGTCAACCCATCCATTCACCACATCCACCTTTTTCCCTCTACACACTATCCGACCTCCACCTTTGTCCCGTCATAATCACTTTGGCCATTAGAGGTCGCCTGACAGCAGAACGTAACTGTGGGTCGTAAATAAACGGCTTGTTTTTAACAGAAGGACAGTCTGCAGTAAACAGACTGACCACCATATTTTCTTGTTTCTTGTTCATCACTACTAACTGTGTGAACTGATGCACTCTGTGATGTCATCAAAGCAATGGGAAACATGGTACGTAATTAGTAATTATGTTGTAATCCTGCTCTATAGAATTTTTTTGCAGACACATGTTGCATTGCATGAGTCATGTATATTTAGTTATAGGCACTGAAACATGCTAATATGACAAGACATTGGATCTGCCTCAAAAATGTTTCATATTGAAACCTGTTGTGAAAACTCATTCAGAGCAGCCTCACCATACTGAACAAAGAAATAATGGAGTATTTTTAAACAATATGTTCAGAGAGCACATACCTCCATCAAATGTGTTCATTTAGTCTACGCAGTTTTAACCTGTATCTGATTAACTGTGCAGCCAAACATCTCACACACAGTAAAAAAAAAAAAAAAAAAAAAGTGCAGTGATCGTCTTGAGTCTGAAAACAAAGGTTACCTAATAAGGTTAATAATAAAGGCAGAACTTTCAGGAGGAAATCGAGATTTAAAGGCCTCAGGCTTCCGCTGTGCCTCAGTGGCATTCTGTTAGGTGAGATGACCTTTGACAACACAGAAAATAACCTCAGAACGAGCTGTTTACACCTGTTAGAATGTCATACAGCATGTTACTGGGCTTCCCCCCGCTCACTGCAGTTAATGCTTCCTCCTCTGAAATGTATTGGTGTACCATTTGAGGTTGTTGATACTGAAAATGACTGAGATGATGAGTTTACACAGAACAATCACTCTGACACCAGAAATAATATTTCCGAGGAGATTCAGACAATAATGAGACATTCATTAAAAAGCATCTTGTCTTAAAACTTAAAATACTTCACAGAAAGATTCAAAACTGAGCTTTCACTGAAGTTCCCAGCTCCAAACGTCTCAAAGAAAGTGTTTTGAGTGGATTGCATGGCTTCATTTTAAATATTAAATATGCACAGTACACAGACATCAAGAATCCATGATGAAAAACAAGTGCTGAAACACTGTGCTGTACTGTACAAGATAAACTGTTGTATCACTATGCTAACTGCTGGCATCACTATAAAGAAGTCAGGTTTTAAAAGAAAATTATGGATTACTAAAACTTTCTTTTAATCATGTCTCACCGGGCTCAAGAGACCCGAGTACTGCAGCAGAAATGTCAGTCACACACAAACACGTGGCGACAGCATCAGAAGGAATCACACACTCTGTTCAGTGTTCATCATCAAGTTCAAACAATTGATCTAGTGTAATGAGACTTTCATGTTTTGATTTCATTTAGAATTCATTCATTTGTGGTACTGGCAGCAGTCTGCTCTGGCTCAATGTTTACTGGTGGGGCATCAAGAATTAACTGTCCTGGGAAATGCAGTTTTCAGTCTTAGAGGAGATGTGATAAAGTGATGCACTGATGTGTAGTCCTGAACCTGATCCGAGTATGACTTTTACCTGTTGTGTTGACATTAGCGTGGTAAACTGCATACTGTTGTTTTAAGGTGCAGAATCTATACAGAAACACGATGCTTGACAACTGCCCTCCAGTGAGAAACCTGCTATTTCTGATAGAAGGGATGAAAGGAAACTTTTTTTCTCTTCAGTCTGAGCCACACAAGCTTTAATAGTCAGACTTGATGCAAAGTTCCAGATATTTACAAGATGGAGCAGCTTCAGTTTCAGTACCTTTACGTGTCGAGATGACAGGAAGATGGCAGATAAAAACATGGCTTTGTTTAGTTTTATCATTATTCAGTACAAGTTTGAGATTCTGCAGAGAAGTCTGAGGAAGTCTAGACTCGTCTTGAGGTGGAGAAGAGCACAAGATTGAATCAGCTGCATAGAAACATTTTGACTATCCTTGCTACTAACAGTAACACCAGTAATGTAAATCTAAGGTGCGACTTTGTTAAAAACAGTTCAGATGGATCATTGTCTGGCTGCTTGACTTTCTCACCCTGTTTGACCTCAAAGGTTACTTTGGTGAACAGCATGTTATCTTAACATTTATTATTTGGAAACATGGTCTTCAGCATGTTCTATTCTCATGTGCTGTATTCTACAGTTCATGTGGTCTATAGATAACGAATATAGTTCCATGAAGACATGTCGCTGGTCAATTGGTGCTGTAGTAACATAACGCTACGAAAACCCCCCAAAGTTAGCTACCTAGCCTTGGGGGGTTTTCCTAAATACTTACTGCCAGTTACCTAAATTACACCACACACACACACACACACACACACACACACACACACACACACGCTTCTTCTCACTTTTAATTTGTCCTCAGACTAAAGGGGTTTAAATAGTGTCATGTGGATAAGCTGTTGGCTTTGTGTGAGTAGTTATAAATAATAAATGGCCAAAAATATGTAAAGTAAAATGTAAAATCATCAGAACAGGGTGTCCTGGGTGAACAACCAGGGGCCCTGTCACTAACTCCTGTGATCCAGCAGCACAAAACACCCCATGCATCTAGATGTCACTGGTATTAAATACAAAAACCCACAAAACTTCACAGTGAAAAATGTGAGAAATCAATAGACAGTGATTGGTTTATTAGTCAATAATAATAATAATGGATGTTCAATGGATTAACATGAAGGTTGTTGTGGGTTGTGAAGCTAAAAAATGGATGTGTTCTCACAGACAAAGAGAAACCGTGAGATAATCCGGTGAAGGTGTAAATATAGCCACGTCCCAACAGTCTAACTGTCACACAGAGCTGCAGAGGAGGGACTAAGGTTTCAAATAGAAACAGGTCTGTAAAGAAGAACAGGTCTGTGGTGACTGAAGAGTCAGTCTGTTCAGGTCCATAAATCAGTGAAGCTTCTCACCACATTCACATCACAGCTGGAATTAACATAAAGAGGAAGATGAAAACGCTAGCGTGCTTTGAAATTCAGAATTCAGGACTTTCACTATAAAATGTCATTAGCAGCGGGAGACTCTGACCTCTAATGAAACAAATTCGACACCCACTCTGGGCTGAATCAGCTGAGTCAGCCCAGCACCTCAGTAAAGGAAGGAGTGAATCATGGCATATAGACAATATAGTTTTCACTCTGAATCACGCAAAGTGAGAAGCCACACATCATTTACAGTACACACAGAAGTCTCCCAGAATCTTGTCAGCAAGAATCACACAGAACTGTCACCTCATCATTGTGTGCTCAGGGATCAGAAAGTACATTGTCAGAGCTGTTCTCACACTATTACTGATATTCACACAAGAATATGGTTCTCACAGACACGCAGCACTGAGCTGCACGTGCTGACATGATGAACTGTTTCCAGCATCCAAATCACCTCTTTCTGACAACTGATCAAAACAAACAGAACATCGGAAGATTTAAAAGTGAGTGAGTGAATGAACGAGTCCTGACACTGCTGCCGTCTGTCTGTTTCAAATCTCCTACAGTGTCTTTGTGAAGAGCTACGAATTTAGAATGAGGACGGCAGAAATCTAAGTGTGTGGAACTCAACATGAATAGTCCTTTTTACAGAGATTCAGTTTCAGAGTCTGGCTGTTGTTCCTGCTCGTTATCTGTCACGCATGTAACAGAGCAACTGTTAATATTAACACATGTGCTGTCAATACAAGCCAAACTGTGAGCTGTGAAAAAGGCCTCAGTGGTTGTGATAGCTCAGTAAATACAGCAGTTTAGATGATTGGAGGATTTCAGAACCTGACTGGACACTGCTGGTTACATCAACTTACACCATCATAGGAGCAACCATGTCTCTTTGTCCTGCCAGTTTGTGTCTTGTAAGACATCAGTAAATATAATATATGTATAATATATTATATATAATATATAATATCTGATATATTTCTTATAATATATGTATATGTATAATATATGTATATTTATATGTGTATAAATCTATAAATATATATCTATATTTATAAATATATATCTATATTATAAATATATATCTATATTTATAAATAAATATATATATATATATATATATATATACTATATATGAGGTTATATAAGTGTTTTAGATCCTAATGTAAATGTTCAATTGAATATTAAAAACAATGATAAACCAAAAATTAAAGACTAAATCAAAGTTTTCAAATAACACTTTCAACCTTGAAGTTTTTTTCTTGTATCATTTTTATCATGTTCCACTTTACAAATGCTGTCCAGTGTTTGTCCTGTTGATCTGCAACACACACACCATGTTGTTAACGAAATGTAAAGGCAGCTGAGAAGGATTCATGCTTATGATGTTTCTATTAATGGATTCTTCAGCTATTACAAAAGTCACATCTTTACTTTCAATATATTTTAAAGTAATTAATACATAGAGTTTATATTATATTATATTATATCAAAATATATTGAATTATATTATATCATATTATATTATAAACCTAACCTCACTCTAACCTTAAACATGTCTACATCTTCAAATTGAATGATTTATGTTTAGATGCTTTTTGTCCCAATAACGACAAGTCAAGTCCTTGTATGGACACACAACACACACACACACACACACACACACACACACACACACACACACAGTACGTGAGTGTAATCTGTGTGTGTGTAATCTGATTACTAGAGAGTCCCTCTGTCCACATCTGAAAACAGTAGATTGTCCTGAGTGAGTGGGACAGTGTTTGTGAGATGGACCTAGAACAGGTATTTCCACCGTACTGTTGTCTGATGGATTGAACAGTTCAGACATGTGTTTGTGATGTTGGTGGACCAACCCTTTATATGAATGTGATCACAGGCAGTTTTGACCTGAGTCAGTTCATGTGAACAGAAGTGAATGTAAAGATACAACTTAATTAATGTCAGTGGTTCATTCAGATGAAGAGAATGCATCTTATTCTCATTAAATACATCCCTGATATTCACATTTAAAAAACCCTCTCTGAGCTGTGTGAAGGTCTCAGAGCGATAACGTGTTTATTCTCTTTGTACTTTCCAAGAGACACATCTGTTGAGGTTGCCACAGCCGTGTTTGTGTTAAATTTCTGGTTGTGTTGTGATTTGCTGAGCTCACAGGCTTCAGTTTTGCTCCGTCTCCAGATGCGTATAAATACTGAGTGGATGACTCGCAGCTCTGATGTCCCCTTCCTCTGAGACTGCCGTCAGGTGAGTGTGCATCTTTGTTGCTACCATCCAGCACCATAAACAAGCCTCTAAGATGGAAATATCTTCACATTTAGATTTAAATAAGTTTTTCTTTCAAACAACTGAACTTAAACTAAAGGTATAAATGCAAACTTTCTCATGGCATAGTCCAGATTTCACTGTGAAGTGCAGCAGCTCAATTCATTTCAATTCAATTTTATTTATATAGTGCCAAATTCATTATCTCAAGGCACTTTACAGTAGACTTTTTTTTGTTCCTTTTTTCTTTTGTTTCTTTTGTGTCTTCTTCAGACTGTGATCTGAAGTCAAAAACCATATTTCCTGTGGAATAACTCCCCTGAATCATTGCAGAGTGTCTCCGCTGAAGAACCTGAGAGAAGGAAGACAGAGGCAGGCAGCAGGTTCTGCACGCAGGTGATACGGTAAGAACAACATTCACTGTTTTGCATCAGAACTTCAAAACCCACCTGGGATCAGGATGGAGATCAGCTCAGACCACATGGAGAAGCCTGAGGATGAGTGTAGATTCAGAGAGGGTCAGAGAGGATCAGAGAGGGTTTTTCACGTCGTCAGTGTGGTCTGTCTGAAGTCAACGTATGTCCCAATATTTCAGTTCACGACTATATTTCACAAAACACACAACAACAGTGTGAAAAGCTTTGAGAGTAAAGAACACAACAACACTTTTGGATTATATTTAAACTTAACACACATCTTCATACACATGGAGGTTTTTAAAGACAATTCTAAAGTTGTAAATCTGTATGCTCAGTACAGTGGAGTTACATTTTCTATTTTTTATTCATCTGCAAAATATGTTTTAATAGAGGTGAAACACTTATCAAGGTTTTACAGTGGTATTTGATGACAGTTAGACACTGACACTGACCCCTGAAATCTGACTCATTGTGTCTGGGCATCATTATAAATCTACCCGTGTCAAAGTGAACTCTGACCATGTTTTATGGAACAACATGTTTGTGTTTAACATTTTTAAAAACCTCTGACTCTTCATTTTGAATGTCAGCTGTAATTTGCCAAAACATGTAAAAGACAGCCCCCTCCTGAGGGAGTAATGTCCGATCCTTTGACCTCTGACCTCTGACCTCTGACCCAGCATCAGCACCATCTGCAAATATTAAGTCCCATTTGTCCCTGATGCATCAAATTTCAAAGACTAATAAATGACACTGATCATGAGAATATGAGCAGTTCATAATATAGATTATATAATATTAATACAAGATGTATTTTTTCTGATTTAACTTTAATCTTTGTTTGTTTCTCATGGATTGTTGAATAATTCTGGATCGTAGACTTTGACGGTAGACTTTGTTTTAAGGGCCAGGAGCTGTAAATGTGAGGAGGTAGATGGACTGTGGACTGATTTTTTTTATTATGTCCAGTCCCAGCCTTAACCTATGTATTAATTGTACAGTATCTGCACCTGTACATTTATAATCAGCTGACTCTCTGTCACTTGCTGTAGACGAAAATGATAATAAAATGCTGTCATTGTGATAATTGCATTATATACATTAAAACAAATGTAAACTCTTCAAAAGTCCATATTCTAATATAACAAATCAAACTAACACAATATATTTGACCAATATTTAATTAAAAACACTAATGTGTATATATACTATATATATCACACACACACACACACACACACACACACACACACACAGAATACAGGCTGATGTAATGTCAGTGGTTTGGTGAATTTTAGTGAGTTTTACTTCATCTACTAAAAATCTATGTTAACAAGCTTCTGGTTGTTCTACAGTGAAGGGAAATGTCAGATTAAGCACAGTTTCCATTCTGAAAGAAGAAGAGCTTCCATTTAAAAAGATGACTCATATGTCCCACCTTTCAGTATAAGCGGCTCTGGTGTTGATGTGGACCAGGACATCGGTCACATATATATATATAGAGAGGTTTCTAGTGAAGTGTGTTATTGTGTAGCTTGTGTGTGTTGTTGTGAAGTTGCAGTTAAGGACGTTATAGACAGGACAGACCTCAGGAAGCTTCTGTAAGAGCTACAGCCATCTTCTCAGCAGAAATCAGGAAGTGGGGCTGTAGAGGAAAAAATCAGTCCAAACACTCGTCTTTCACCCAAAAACAACACTTCAAGTGTTTCCACAGTAACTTAGACAGTCTCTTTGGTCTCTTTTCTTTTTGTGTTATTTTAGTTCAGTATTATTCACTCCTCCAGCCACTAAACTGCATCTCACACATAAATGGGGGGAAATGTCTATATCTGGTCACATGCGTCAGGTATTTTTATCTGCTGGTAACAACAGTATACTGTCCTGGGAAACAAAACTGAGATGTTGTTCACATATTTTCCCCCAAACCACAGTTTCTTTTCCATGACTGTAGTGAATAGGTTCCCAGTGTTTACAAAAACAACATCATTTATTTCTCCTTTACAACAGTTACTCTGTTGTTCCCAAAAATCTGTCATTCCACCATAGCTACATGTTAGCATCTACATGTTAGCATCTACATGTTAGCATCAGAAGGAACCACTCAGCAGACTCATGCAGTGACCTTACACTGTCAATCACACAGCGTATCACAGTGTTACCTGTATCGCTCACAGCTACTGGCTGATCCAGTGTTTGGTTTGGTCAATGACAAAACTACTACGACACACTGCAATACTACAATATAGTACAACACACAATGTACTACAACACACTACAATTCTACAACACACTACGAAAGAATACAACACACGACAGTACGACACACTACAATACTACAATGTACTTCAACACACTGCAATACTACAACACACAATGTACTAAAACACACTATAATACTACACCACACAACATACTACAACACACTTAAACTTACTACGACATATCACAGTACTTAAACACACAATGTACTACAACAAACTACAAAACTACAACATACAGTGTACTACAACACAATACAATACTACAACAAACTACAACATACTAAGACACACTACAAAACTACAACACACAAGGTACTACAACACACTATAATACTACAAATACTACGACATACTACAACATACTACGACACACTACAATACTACAACACAATACAGTACTAGAAAACACAATGTACTACAACGTACTACAATTTAACAACACACTACAATACAATAAGACACTACAACACACTACAAAATACTATGCCACACTAAAATACTACAACACACTCCAATAATACAACACACTACATACTACAACACACTCCAATAATACAACACACTACAATATATAAAAACACACTACGACACAGTACAATACTACAATACACAACATACTACAACACTGAACGACACACTACAGCACACTACAATACTACAACACAGTACAACATACTATGACACACTACAATACTATGATAGACTATGGCACACTACAACACACAACATACTAAAACACACTGCAAAACTACAACACACTATGAAACACTATAACACATTACATTACTACAACACACAATGTACTTCAACACACTAAAATACTACAACATGCAATGTACTACAACACACTACAATACTACAATACGCTACAATACTACAACACACTACAATACTATGATACACTATGACACACTACAACACACTACAACACAGTACAATACTACGACAAACTACAACATACTACAACGCACTACATTATACTACAACAAACTAAAGTAATACAACACAGGACAACATACTACGACACACTACGCAAGACTATAACACATTACATTACTGCAACACACAATGTTCTTCAACACGCTACAATACTACAATACACTACAATACTACAACACACTACAATACTACAACACAGTACAATACTACGACAAACTACAACATACTGCAACACACTACAATACTACAACGCACTACATTATATTACAACTAACTAAAGTACTGCAACACAGTAAAACATACTACGACACACTACAACACACCTCGCTCTGTTGCACACCTCTGGGCCTGCATTATGTTCCTGTATCAAGTGTAAACTAGGCCATGAAAACTTCATGTAAATCAAATGATGATTGTCACCCAAGGGTTACTTGCTGTTTTCAGCAGGTGGAGCAATGACTATGACTTCATATTAGTACGCAGATGTGTGAGACTGTAATCACACATGTGAAGTTTGATTGAAACATCAATATTTGCCGCAGCACCAGAGCCACGCGGTTCAACCAAAATAATTTTCACAGTGAAGATTCGACAACATATAATAGAATTATAACAACTTCCTGTTGTGAAATTCGCCACACCACCAGAGCCATGCCCTTAAATGAAAACTCACAATCTTGAGAATCAAGCATCATCAAGTAATTTCTGACCAAGTTTGAATTGAGTGTGGTCAACTTGCTAAGAGGAGTATACTAAATTGTAAAACGTTCTATTTTGTATTGCCATTAGGTAATGCTATGAATATAACTGAATATTGGCATGCAGATGTGTTCAGGCTGGGACTCTTATCAAACATAAAGTTTGTGCCAGTTTGGACAATGCGTGCTTGATACTGTATACAACAACTTCCTTTTTCATTGCAAAACATCAAAAGTCGCCACGCTGCCATGGGCAGGCTGTTACACGAAAACTCACACTTTCAACAATAATTCATCATCAAAGACTTAAGCATTTGATAACCAAGGTTTTGGTGGGTGTGGTTAAGCCTCCTGGAGAAGTACAAACATGACATTTCCCGTTGCCACAAGGGGGTGCTATGATTATAAATGCATGTTGGTATGTAGATGTCCTCAGGCTGGGACTCTCACCAAACTGGAGTTCTGGACCGTTTGGATAATGTGTGCTTGAGTTAAGGACTTAACTTTTCATGGCTAAACATTGAAATTCCCTGCTCCACCACACTCCAACGAAAATTCAAAAGGTTCTCAATTTAACATCCCAAAGGGTTTAAGATTATACTGATCAAATATGATTCATTCACTAGGAGGAGTTCTTTAAAGTCTGTGACCCTTAAATTGCAAAAATGACAATTACATTCAAAATGGCGGCTTCCTCTTGGAACCTATCAGACTATGGTTGCTATGGCTTTTTCGTACGTCTTGGCATGTTTCATGTGCCTACTGCTTTTCATACATGTAGGTGAAATCAAGGGGATAGGAAGTGCTTCTTTGAAATTTTCTAAGGGGCACTATTGAGCCATTTTGCCACACCCATGTGTAAGACATCAGGCTTGATGTGTGTGCAAAGGTTCAAGAGTTTTTGAGCATGTTTAGGCTCAAAAAGGCGATTTACTAGCGATTTCCTAGCATCCAGAAAAATGATAAACACAATAGTTTCAATAGAGTCCTTGCACCATTTGGTGCTCAAGCCTTAAAAAACATAAGATTCAAGATTTTGTTCTTTATTTAATTCTCTCTCTCTCTCTCTCTCTCTCTCTCTATCTATCTATCTATCTATCTATCTATGTATATGTATATATATATATATATAATTATGTGTGTGTGAGTGTGTGTGTGTGTGTGTGTGTGTGTGTGTAGACAATGAGATGTGATGACAATTTCTCTTTCTGTTTGAATAATTAACCCCTGAACCTGACTGTTGGCTGATTTTAGATCAAAGACCTGAAAACAAAAGTCTCCTACACTTTGATTTCAGAGTATCGGTGTGATGTGATATGTAACTAATAAACCCACACTTGATAGTAGTTCCAGTATGAGGCATCTGCAACTTTCCACACTGTAATGTGGCTGACTACAAGATCCAAACAGGAAATACTTCCCTCACCATTTGTGGCCGACGGATGTTGACTCACAGAAATACCGACCAGATATCGACCATCACATCAGATCATTTGAGTGTTCAGTGTTGTGACTGAAGCTCTCCTGATTGTGTATAAGCAGACACACTGAGGCTTCTGCTAGGGGAGACAAAGTGAAGGAGGAAAGCCAAAATGAGAGATGACAGTGAGAAGCCACAAACATGAGTGCTCTCACTTTCCACTGAATTCCTGTTTCTGTGGGTGTGCATCTGCAGAACACATTTGGTATTGGCTTTCTGGTTTATTGTCTAGATGCACGCTTTAAAGCTTTAAAGAAATCTCTGATGTGACAGGGAGATAGCTGAAAGAAAGGGCCCCGTTCTCAGACTTCACACAATACGTTATTATGTACATCATGACAATAACTATCACCCGCTTCATAGAGAGATGTATCCTGTCATAAGCTTTCATAAGAGCCTCTGAAGACTTACACCCATCATGAATAAACAAGATTAAGCATCATAGCTGAATGCTTTTGAGAAAGATATCATGTCCTGGAAATATATCCAGGGGCTGTTTTAGACTAGGACAGTCATTAACACTAGAAAGTGAAAATGATCGAATGAATGAACCAACTGATCAACTGACAAACATAAAACGAGGAACAGAAGCTAAAGAAGCAAAATAATGTATATATTTATTTCATTGCTACACTCATTTCTCAATTTGATTAAAAATGTAAATATTAAAATATTAAAAATGCTTATTGCTTTCATTCACAAATACATTGATATTACACGTACTACTGAGAACGCGTGTGTTTTTACAGCACAACCTCTACTTGTACAGACTCCAGCACTGTTAAACTGTTTTCTGTTTATATTCAGACTCTCACAGCACTTGGTTCAGGTCAGGGAAAGATCCTGGTCTGGTTTATTACAGAAATAGTTCACACTGACTCAACATGATCAACAACATTATTTTTCACTCATTTTAACTAAGGTGCTTGTCTTGCACAGTGGCGAATCAGAGTCGGTTGGGGCCCTAAAAAATAGCCAGGGGTTCGCTCCAATCTGTGTTCATCAACATTATTTAATAAATAATCTGACACCAAATGAAAAATGTGCAAAATCAATTTTTCAAATTTTTATAAATTTTAATGTTTCACTGTTCCCCTTAGTCGAATTTTCAAAATATAACTATTAAGAATTTTGAAAACCTTGTAATTTTCAAATATAAATATAAAGCATGTGAAAAACAATGTAATGTCCAAAATATAAATATAAAGAATGTGGAAAACCATAGAATTTTCAAAATATAAAAATAAAGAACACGGAAAACCTTGTAATTTTCAAAATATAAATATAAAGAATTTGAAAAACCATGGAATTTCACAATATAGATATAAAGAATATGGAAAACCTTGTAATTTTCAAAATATAAATATAAAAAATAATGTGGAAAACCTTGCAACTTTCAAAATATAAGTTTAAATAATGTGGAATACACGAGCAAAACCAGAGACGAATGTATCAGAATGGTTAGTGTAGTTAGCATCTGTTTGTTTATCTTGTTTGTTAGCTTGTACCTGCCAGTGGCTGACATGGTGTTTGTTGATGTGCTAATGCTAACTTTCTTTCGTTGTACTGACAAGGTTTCAGTGACTGGTGAAAGAGCAGAGAGTATTAAGATGGTTAGAGGAGGAAACATCAGAGTCTCAGCCACATGTTTGAGCCTCAGTCAGACCCAGACTCAGAGGAGGAGTCTGTTGAGACCAGAACCAGAGACTAGCAGACGGATCAGAACAGGCAGCATAGTTAGCATCATTTATTTCTTTATGTTGTTGATAGCTTGTAACTGGCAGTGGCACAGTGTTAGTGGTTGTGCTAATGCTAACTCTCTCTCTCTACTACTGAAGCACATTTTGCTGACAACACAAGTAAAATTTACTTTACTTGTGATGGAAATTTTACAGTGTGGTGTTGCTACTATTACTGTAAAGGCTCCAAATACTAATTAATAAACTTCAAACACATTTCTTCCCTTGGAGCTTCTTTATGAATGTTTCTATGCAGCGTTCCACCATGACTAACTGTCACCATCGGAATGCGACGTATTGTAACTGACATGAACTGGAGCTGACCAGTCTTTGTTGTTCGCGAAGGACTACAGACTTTTAAATACAAAGTGTGAGGTTCTCAACAGATGGAGCATCAAGTGATGAATGACAACTCTATGCAGTTGATAAAGAGACGACATAGTGAAGTACTACTCCAGGAAAGATAGCATCTGATCTGGAAATACAATCCAGGCATCTTCGACAAACACTAGTTCCAGTGGTTGCAGGTGAAACATTTCACCACGCTGCACAAAAGAAGAGCAAGTGTGTGTGTATATGTGTGTTTGTGTGGTTGTGTACGCGAGTCAGTGCACCTGCTGTGAAGAACCACAGCCTTTCTGTCAGAGGGCTTGGTACAGGAAAGCCTTCACATTTGGGGTGTGTGTAATTGTCAGATAACCACACAGCTCTGATGTTGTGTTCTAACTGCATCATGTGTGGAAGGCAACAGCCTCCAGCTGCTGCTCCCTGCAGGAGCAAGGTCATGTTCACAATGTAACACAGTCGTGTTGTCCAAAGTTAACAAGACTTAAACTGAGAAAACAACAACTTCTCACTTAATGTGTCGTGAGAACACAATACATAAAAAAAGTCATAATTAGTGGGTGGAACATGTGCTCTTGAATTAATAAAGTGAGAAGAAACTACTGATTTGTGCTCCTAAATGAACTGATCTAGACTCAATAAGTTCATATGAATGAATCATTTGGGCACATGAATGAAAGAATATTTCCTTTTAATTACTAATATGTCCTTTAAATTAAATGTCTGTGTGAAAAAATTGAGAAAACCTAACATGACACAATAGGAGTCAGACAGTTGATGTGACAGCTCACTGTTGCGTTGCTTTATGCTACACAGTGGTGCATGTGCACCTAACTGACAGCAGCCTGAATAATAATAAGTGCAGGTCCTGTGATACCTGCTCTGCTCAGAATGTATGTTTTTTTTTTTTAAATATTATCTTTTTGTTGCATTGCCAGAATACAAACACACTCAGCACATCATACATAACAGCAATAGCCACACTCGCAATTAAAACTACAAAGTAGTGTTTCTTTGAAAAGAATAAAAGTGTATGTACATTGTACAATACCTATATATTTTCTATGGAAAATATTATCTGCAAAGTAACTAGTAATTAGTGGTGTCACATAGATGCAGTGGGGGACCAGGTGCGTACAGTAACATGAACAGAGGTATGAAATTGAAACTCCTCCAAACTTGCAGTTGTTGTCTTTTAAAGTTGTGAAGGTTGAAGCCTGTGAGTGTCTCACTGAGGGGACGTCATTCTCTGCACAGCTCTAGCACTTTACATCAAATATAAAAGGCAAGAAGATTTAGAAAAAGCAAAAAACAAAAAAATAACAATATAGAAAGATACATGAGCAGGATTTAAACAGGCAAATGAAACAGAAATAAGCTGAATCAGAATAAAACAGGTTAAACAGTGGAATACAAATGACACTGCAGCTACAGTGGCGACTGTCTCTGACAAACAGGAAGCAGAGTAAAGATGTGAGAACTCAACTGATGTGATCCACTTCCCTGGTCTTACTGAGGACCAGCAGCAGTGTTGTGAACCTGATTTCTTCAAGTGACAGTGGCTCGCTGTAATTGTCTTAATGTGGATGATAAATTTTAGGTCTGAGTCCATGAGCACTCCAGCAGGCCTGGTTACTGGTCTTTAATGAGACTGAAGCTGCTCTCTGACTCTGAATCTGATTTACATGGAGACGTCTCATCAGTGACTGATCTGTTGAAGACGCCCACTCAGTGCTTGTATGGAACCATAGTCAACATCGTATAAATCTGTGTGTCATCCACATAGTTATGGTGAGATATTTTATTGTTTTACATCACTTGAGCTGAATAATTTAAGATGAGCTGACGGGGAATGTAGATGTTGAAAAGTCTCACAGGACGTCCCAGTCTGTGCTGATGGTGGATGGGAGGAGCGGTGTCAGTGGTGTGTTCAAACTGCTGACTGGAGAAAACAACTGTGTCTTATGATTGTACTTCAAACAGAGGTTAGATATGAGCCTGACATTGTTCGTGTGGAGATATTGTTTTCTAAAAGTGGATTAATAGCTGTAGTTTAAAAGAGAGAACTGATCAATGCAATTAAAACATTTTAAATTCTTGATCTTTACAGCAGTAAGTGTTGCTCGTGTTCCTGTGGAAGTAAAAAAATTTGGCGACACAACCTTTAAGTCTCTACAGTAGAACAGTGAAGTCTCTTGTCACAGCAGGAATGCCACAGACGATCAGTGAGAGTGTGAGATGTGGACAGAACCAAACTCAACCACAGTGTGAGAAGATCAAACATCCTCCTCCTCCTCCTCCTCCTCCTCCTCCTCCTCCTCCTCCTCCTCCGCGTCAGACCAGGGACATGGTATCACCACCTGCCTCAGGAAGTCAGGTACGCAGCAAATGACATCACAAAGCTAGGCTTGAACAAACTTTACCACTTCCTAAACACAGACAGACATGATATACTTTCCTGGGTTGAAGGTGGTGGTGGAAGAAGCGTTCAAATTCTCAGCTACACTCAGAGACTCATTATGTTGAATGGTCCCTTTAAAAGTGACTTATTATTATATAATGTATAGAATTCTAGTGGATTATTATTAATTAAAATTGACTGGTGTTTTTTAATATTCACAGCATGTAATGATCTAGGTGGTCACTGCAGAACTACAGTGATTTTGTTGTATAATGTGTCATTTAAGATGCTGATCTGTTGCCTACAATAATCCAACTCTGCCAGTGTGATTCTAATGTGTTTCCAACACAAACCAATTTTTCTGAGAGGAAATGCACATTGTTTTCTACACATCATCAAATCATATTGTGTGTACAAAATGCTTTTTCTGCTCAGAATGACTGTGTATGTGTCTGCTTGGATTTGAAAGTTCAGTTTCATCAAATACTATTGTATGAAACAGGCGACCCTTTTCTTCACTAAAAAGCTCATGACATTTGGTATAAATTATCTAGAGACAATGCAAAATATACAAAATCAATTAACTATTAACTATTATCTAGAGTCTTTATTCACATGCTGCCAAAACTGACACAGACCTTCTATAAAAGGTAGATATCAAGTCTTTCAAACGGTTTTTGGATCAGTCAAACAAAGAGTCCGCAGTGATATGCAGTAACCTGCTGTATTGTCTTGTATGCACATCATTTTCTATTTCATCTTATTTTTAAACAGATTTCACCAAAATATTTGACAGGACACTCCAGAAAAGCAGTTTGATGAGTGATGTTTTTTTCAGAATTGTATCTCAGTTAAATTGCTGTGTATTTTTTTAGGTTTGGTGACATCCCTCTCTCTGCCTTCTGCTGCTGAGGTTGATCTGGCTTCCTGGTTCAGGACCCAGTGGGCAGGGTTAGGGAGGGAATCGAAAAGTCCATTTAGAAACTTGAGAACAATAATGTGAACAGTCTTTCAGATATTTACCTGTAAATGTGTGATTTTAGTGAATGTTCTAACTTCAGATGAATTACTCCCATAGACCTCAAATTGTCAACCACACAGTCCCGGGTTCAACACTGGGGGGACTGTGTTGAACCTGGCAGGTGTGGTGCAAAATCCAGCCACTATTCAGGCACATGTAATGACACTTATTGACCTCAAAGTGGTGCTGTGATAATCAAGTTTATGTTCTTACAGTTAACTTAAAAACAGTTTGGCCTAGAATTAAAATAATTTCATAATTTGAATCTGTCAATACATCTTCATCTGGTCCTCATCTGTAACATCTGCTTGGATTATTTCCACTATATTCTCTGATTGTTTTGGATCCTCTGATACATCTATACTGGCTCTGCAAAATTTGTTATCTTTGTACTTTTCCAACAGCAGGAATTCTGTTTTAATTTTGGAACATTGGTCAATGAAACACAAACAGAGCAGAAAAGGTAGCCTTACAATGATTAAATCTAATGAACAACTGGTATTCACCAGACTGAAACAAGTCATTTATGAAAGTTTGTTTAGTTAAGAGAGGTGAATCATTCTTTTTAATAAAAAAACATGTTCTGAGGCCTTCATTTTTATTTGACACATCATCCACAGGCTGTAGTTAACATGGTGTCTTTCCTCCCAGTGTTGGAGCAGTATGGAAGACATAAGGCAGAAGCAAGAGAGACCGTCAGTGCTGCGTCAAGTTTCCCAAACAGCTTCCAGACAACACCACGGTATGCAGACACCTCAGCTCCACATGAGCAATATCTTTTATTCTACATCACAGTCATTTTATATGTTCTGACTTTTTTAGGTTTGATTCTGTATTTTTTCTAGTTTGCACAAAGGTAGCTTAATGTAAAGTAAGCAACTTTAGAAACAGCCATTCTTGCATTGAGGCTTGGTGATATTTCAATTTCTTACCTGAGTAAATGAACTGAATGGGATTTAATGCCATTTGCTACCTAAATGCAGTAGAGTATCAGCAGTGGCAGCAGAATTTGTTGCATATATTTCCAACAGGTCAAAAGTAAACTAATGCTTTCTTTCTCTAGAGGTGGATGCAGGCCGTCTTTCCCAGTCCTCTCTGCCACAGATGAGCTCCTCTCTCATGCAAAGCCTTCACTTGCTCCCTTTGAGGGGAGACGGTCCAAAGCAGAGCTCCATCGAGGCCAGGCTCCATGATCGGTGACTGTCACAATGATCTTGATAGATAGATAGATAGATAGATAGATAGATAGATAGATAGATAGATAGATAGATAGATAGATAGATAGATAGATAGATAGATAGATAGATAGATAGATACTTTATTTATCCCTTAGGGGAAATTCATGAATTGAATGATAAATGATAAATTATGCAAATTAATGAGTTGGCTAAAAAGTATGTATCTGCATACTGGATTTAAGATTCCTTTATTTGGATCAGTGGGGAATCTGGGATTTCCATGTAAAGAATTGGTGCAGCAGAGATTCAAATAGTGTCAGGTTTGGTGACCAAGGTGGATCGAGGTGGTTCTGTGGCACTAGAGTCATGTAACTGTGCTCTGAAAATGGTTTATTGTAACTGCCCATGGTGAAAGAGATGAGAATAAGAGGGAATGTTCAGTTCACAGGTGGATTGGTCCCCAGCAGAAATGTGACACTAAGTGCTCAATTTACTGGCCAGTCTACAGTACATTCTAACAATCATCTATGGTCATGAGGTTTGGGTAGTTACCAAAAACATTAGGTCACAGTGTCAGTTGAAGTGCACTTGGATGCTTCCCTGTCCAATTTATAGGAGACCCCATGGCAGACCCAGAATGTATTGGACAGATTACATACCTCTCTGGCCTGGGAACATAAGGTCAGCCAAGAAGACCTGGAAAACGTGACTATAGGGAGGTGGACACATGGGCTACCTTGCTAAGCTTGCTGCCACTTCAACTAAGACCCAGATAAGACAGGGGATGTGAATCCTCCATTTCCTCCTCCTCCGTGATGCCAAGATGCTCCAATACTACACAACTTCTCTCCAGTGTGTTCTGAGTCTCCTCCCAGTCTCACGTCATGAATCAGCATGGTTTGCTGGTTAAATGTGCAGACTCAACTGGCTTCTTTTAACTAGAGGGAACAGTGGTTCTACTCCAATCTCCTCCTGGATATATAGGCTCCTTACCTTGTCCCTAAAGCTACAAGTCCTCTGAAAAGGTCCTTTGTCACTGTTGTGCACAATGACCCATTTGGGCCCTTTCTGATCTGGCCCCCTTAATGGCCTCCAAAATGACACATGACAATTTTCTGATCTGCCAGCTCTGTGGTTAAAGGCAAGACTTGTGTTACCATTCCGTGGCTCTGGGTTGAAACATTTCTAAGTTTATTATTCTGTGTTTATAGTTTTTTGTCTGGCTGTGGTGGTTTAGTTAGTCTTTTACCTTTTTTCTGTAATTAGCTCAATAGACATCTCCTAAAATCGCACAAGATATAAATACATTTACTCAAGTATTGTACATATTTGTACAAGTACAATTTTACTTACTTGTACTACTTTATATATCCACTCCTAAATATTTTACTTTTCTACTCGATTACATTTACTTGACCACTTTAGTTACTAGTTAGTTTTAAGATAAAGATTTTACACTGTGGATAATATAACGAGCACGTTTTTTTGTCAGTGCACATATGTTCACATCCTTCTCAATGTTAAGTTATGCTTTAAGAATGTGTGCCGCTTCCCCAGAGAAATTGGTGCATCTACCTGAAAGCTTTTTAATTGGATTCCACTCAATGACCAAACAGATTCTCATTTCTCCCACTTTTATTTTGGAAGGTTCAGCAATTTAGTTTGATAGTTCAGTTACATCATTCCATTAATTCCATAAGTTCCATCAGTCGTTTTTAGCCAATATTTGCTGTGACAAGAAACAATGCAGTTGCACATGTGCTGAAACATAAGTTGAGGTGTTGGAATAAACGGCAAACTTTCCCACTCCACCTGTGACCTTCTCCACTACACATATGTAAACTAATTACACACATTGTGCCAGCTTATCTGCAAAAATCCAGATTTATCATCACGCTGTTTCTTGTTTCTGTCCAGCATTTTGTCTCAGCACTGCCATGTGTGTACCATGTTCTCAGAGTAATACAGTCCATAATGTGGCCAGTGTTTGTAATAACACTATTTTGACTTTTTACTTTAACAATCTACCTGGTGATGTAGATCTACTGGTGAGGTAGACCTGCTGGTGAGGTAGATCTGCTGGTGAATTAGATTTACTGGTGAGGTAGACCTGCTGGCGAGGTAGATCTACAGGTGAGGTAGAGCTACTGGTGATGTAGGTCTACCTTGTGATGTAGACCTGACGGTGAGGTAGACCTGCTGGTGAGGTAGACCTGCTGGTGAGGTAGACCTGCTGGTGAATTAGATTTACTGGTGAGGTAGAGCTACTGGTGATGTAGGTCTACCTGGTGATGTGGATCTGGGTGATGTAGATCTGAGTGATGTAGATCAGCCTGGTGAGGTAGGCCTGCTGGTGAAGTAGATCTGCCTGGTGAGGTAGATCAACCTGGTGAGGTATATGTACCTGGTGAGGTCCATCTACCTCTACATCAAGACATTTCTGTTCCCTCCAGCATCCCTGAGGAGACCAGTGCTCTGTTCGTGAGTGGCATCTGCCGCTGGCCTGGCTGTGATACAGTGTCTAAAGATTTCCCCAGCTTCTTAAAGTAAGTAGATCACTGAACAGTACTGGACCGCATTCACTTAATCACTCATCATCAAAGTGTTGCAGCACAGATTACTAAGGAACCACTTTTACCTTGAGATGAATGATCCAATATTAACCTAATAATTATTATTTACCTCTGTAAAGGAATTGTTGGGTCTCTGTAAATAATATTATAAAGAGACAGTCTAGACCTACTCTATTTGAAAAGTACCTTGAGATAATTTCTTGTGAATTGGTGCTATACAAATAAAGATTTACTTGACTCAACTAAAGGAACAATTTCAGGATATATGCTTTTCCTTCTAAACCAGAGTCAAATGAGCAGACGACAGTACTGAGTGCAAAGCTCAGTGCAGGCAGTGGTGGAAAGTAAATAATTTACTCTAAGTACTGTACTTAAGTACAATTTTGAGGTACTTGGACTTTACTTAAGTTTTTCCACTTTGAAAATTTGAAAAAAAAAAAAAATGAATCAGTCAAATTCATATTTAATTTTGTTCATTGTGAGTTTTGTCTCTCTTCTGAAAAATGAATCAGACTCAGATGCAAGTGCAGCAAGGTATAGAGAGTCTGTGACCACGACAACAAAAAGAGCAAAAAGAGAGAAAGAGACAGAGAGAGAAGAGAGAACAACAAAAACAACAGCAGCTAAATAGCAAGCTACAATATACTATTATATACTACATTGAATGTCCCAGAGAATCGTGCAGTAAAAGTCTCAGATTTCCTCAGTTAGCATCATCATCATAAGAACAGTTGTCTAACTAACTACTAAAGACACAGCATCAAGACCAAACCAAGCTGCTGCAATAAACAATCAAAAAACCTCATGACACAATTAAATGAAATAGTGTTCCTGCCAATATGAAGTTCATTCTGTCTGAACGTGACACCAAACTCTTACAGAACGACCTCCGCATCAATTCCAATATGACGATTGATGTTCATCAGTGCTCCACATCTGCAGTGTCAGCACTGGGCTCCTTTATCCCCTGCTCTCCTCTTCAATCTAGACTCATAACGTTAGTGAGTGGATGCAGCTAAAAAAATAAGACCGGTTCATATTTTCTATGACTGGATAAACAGGGATATAACCTTAAAACTAGTCTGAGTGAAGGAGGCAGACAACCACAAGAAGGTGATTCTAGTTTTTCAAATGTATTGAAAAGTAAAAACTGATATTTCACATTGACATAAGTATTCAGACACTCTATTATGACTCTTTAAATGTAGCTTGGGTTCCTCCATTTCTCTGGATCATCTCTCAGATATATCTACACCTTGACTGGAGTCTGCCTGTGGTAAACTCAGCTGACTGGGACATGATAGGACTCTGAGAATGAGGGAAACCAGATTCTTTGGTCTGATAAAACCAGGACTGAACTGTTTGGTCTCAATTCTAATAGTCTAGAGGAAATATTAGAAAATATTAGAACTGGTCCTTCTGGAAGTTTCTCCCCGGCTTTTAGCATAAAACTGCAACATAAAAAACATGTGAAGACTTTCTGAATGAACTGTAGACTCATCATTTTTTAAACTTTAAACTTTTATGTGTGAGATATTCAAATGTGTGGGAATAATTGTGGGAAATGTACAGCAATTCATTTATTTATAATGTACTAATATATAAATCAGGGGGAAAAAATTGGAGGGAGGTGGAAACAAATTTCTACAGTTTGTATTATTATTATTATTATTATCATTATTATTATTATTGTTGTTGTTGTTGTTGTTTTTTATTATTATTGTTAGGATCAAACAGAAACTGTGGGCCTGATGGGCTGTTGCTGCAGTCACTGAGGATCTCTCTCAGTCAATCAGTTTTTCTGAGCAGGAGTAAAAGAGTGTTTATCTTTCACTTGAGTATAAATACCGAAGCATTGTTTCAGAGGGGACCTGTGTCCTGTGAACAGTTGGGAGCAAAGTGAAAAACATCTGACATGGCAGATATCTGGTCGGGATCAGGATCAAGGCTGTTGATCTGTTATTGCCTGTATAACTTTGTCCTTTTTTGTTTTTGTAGGCATCTCCACTCTGAACACAGTCATGGTGACAGGAGCATTGCTCAGTGGAGGGTCCAGCAGGACATTGTTCAGTGCATGGAGAGTCAGGTGGGAATTAGAAAGACCTGGAAGGTCTTCAACCACACTGTAAAGGTCATGTTAGTGTGACTTCAGCTCGACCTCCTAAACATGTCAGTGGTACAGGAAGTGACCCTCCCCCACCAGTGCAGTTTCTTTAATGCAGGGTCGTATTTAGTCTGAATTCCAAATGAATACAAATAGAGAAATGACAGGAGCAGCACTGACTGCTGTGTTTATACAGATTTGTGTAGTTTATACAATTTAAAATAATGTGTGATGATGTTTATTCATGTAACTACTCTGCATTAGTGACTGCAGTAAATACTGTTTGTCAGGGTGTGAAGGTCAGCATGGTGGCTGGTGGTTAGCTCATCCTGCCTCATACTAAGATTTAGTTGCCTGACTTTAACCATAACTACGTATCTATACCAGATAGCTGCTACATGGAAGAAATGCTCAAATATAAACAGGCCCTGAGCATTTTACATGTCACAGAAAAATTTTAACAATACATGAGGTCAGGGGTTGAGGTGTGCTGGCCTTTCTCTTTAGCTTTGTACTGAAATGCAGAGTATGTGACTTTTTCTGCCATTTCAGGACTCAACAATTACAAAAGACAGGATTCCTCCAGTGTCAGTTGTTCAGGGTTTGTTTTGTTTTTTTACCAGGAGCTGAATTATCCACTGAGGTCTGACCAGATGGTTATAACCAGTAACACTGAATAAAGCAGTTTCAATTAAAAATCAGTGTTTCTCTAATAACTTAAGATCCAGACGTTCGATGACTAAAATCACCTGGTTTAAATATACAGTTAAAAACCAAGATCCAAGATGTTAACAGTGTGTGGTAAACTTCTGGTAGACAAACACAACACTGACACGTGTAGAGGGGATAGTAACATTTGGGATAGACATTTTAATGTACATGCACCGCTCTAGAGATCCATTTGAACATCTCACTCCCAGACAGGAAGTGAATTCTGTCTGACTGAAGATAATCTGGGCAGCATTATTTTAGGGCACAGACCCCATCAGGTGAACCTCCCCCTAAGGACTAAGGACTAACAAACGAGTCGTGAGATCACAGCTTTTAAATTCACGTCTCTTTTTTCAGCTCATCCTGGAAAAACAGAAACTCATTGCAATGCAACTTCACCTCCACCTGTCTCAGCACAAACACATTGATCTGGTATGTCTCTGCTCTCACTTTTTCTCTCAGCTTGATTAAATCATATAGCGTTTCAGATTTAAAGAAAGCAAATGAAACTGTGGGGTTAAGGACCACCTCATCATTGTGTGCAGAAAGCTGTTTCCCAGTGGCCATACAGCCTTCCTCTGTTCCTGCCACAGCCTCAGGTGTCAGATGGAGACAGAGTGCAGCAATGGTGCATTAGACATGCGGAGGAGTTGTCCCAGCATGGCTACACAGCTCCTTCTTCTGCCAACCTTCTGCCAGGTAACACAAAATATTAGAGCAACAACACAATCAACTCCACTCTCTGTGTGAAGGCACCTGCTGACTTTAGTGTTTAACTTAACTGAATTATGTAATCATATCAGGTCATTAATTAGTCATCACATTAATTGATTCATTTCACTCATTAAGCTTCATCCAACCTCAAAGCTGCACAGAAAGGTGACATTTTCAATAGATGAAAAATGACAAATAGAAACTATTAGATTACAGAGAAAAGGTTTTTATTAAAACCAGTAATTTTATCAGTTTTATGATAATTTGTCATCTCAGTGTTTACACTGGAACTGCTCATCTGTGATCTGATGTTTATACAAATGAACATTTTGCTGCTTCTCGTGAACATTTGATCACACCAACTGCCACACTGTGGCAGAGGATCAGCTGAGTCCTGTGTGTTTGATGAAATGCTATTGTTGTACAGATTTGGTCCCCAGCATCGAGTGTTACAAATACAACAACATCAGGCCTCCGTACACCTACGCCTACTTGATCAGATGGGTGAGTCTCATTTAGAGGTGGCTTATATAAGATCCATCCACTTATCTGCAAAGATGGTCTGTTATGATTCTTGTAGTTTGACAATCAATTATTGTGTGTGTGTGTGTGTGTGTGTGTGTGTGTGTGTGTGTGTGTGTGTGTCTGTGTGTGTGTGTGTGTGTGTTGTTTTCTGACTTATTGTCTGACTTGTTTTCTGATTTGTGGTGGACTTGCAGTCTGACATATCTGACTTGTTTTCTGACTTCTCTGACTTGTGGTCTGATGTGTCAGATTTGTTTTCTGACTTGTTCTCTGACTTGTTGTCTGACTTGTGGTGTAACATTTTTCTGACTTGTTTTCTCCTGACTTGTTCTCTGACTTACTGTCTGACTTATTGTCTGCTTTGTTGTCTGACTTGCTGTCTCACTTGTTGCCTGACTTGTCTGGCTTTTTTTCTGACTTGTCTGACTTGTGGTGTGACTTTTTTTCTGACTTGCTTTCTGACTTGTTTGACCTTTTTTCTTGTTGACTTGTTGACAGTCTATCTTGGAGTCTCCAGACAAACAGCGCACTCTGAATGAGATTTACACCTGGTTTACCACCATGTTCTTCTACTTCAGACACAACACTGCCACCTGGAAGGTTTGACTTACCTCAAATACACATTCACTCTGATTCCTGATGAAAAAATATGTATTACACTGCTGGAGAATTCTGACTAAATCATCTACAGTATGAACACTGTACATGTGACACATGTTCTCTTAAACACATTGGAACTATGACAGAAACAGTTCACTGTACATTAAGTCCATTTTATTTGCTTATGTTAACATCTTAAACTGCATCATGTTCACGTTTGGTGAAATGTTAGTCAGCATCGTTGCTTTGACTTTGTTGACTTTGTGGACAGTCGTGCTGATTGAAGGACAGTTGTTCTGCAGAGGACAATATGGAGGAAGGGATTCTGTGTAGCACTCATTGATGGCTGTAAGAGAAACAACTGATCAATCACAGCTTTGTAGATACGGATGAAGAATGAAGTTGTAATCATGCTACATAGATAGTTAGCTAGTTAGCTATACCTGTTGTATCTCCAGCCATTAGAAATAGCAGCAGGAAAATGGAGATGAGCACATATGCGATGTTTGCAGCTGTACAGGTTGTTGTATATCCATTTACATAAATAACAACACGAACAATCGACCACTGCTGCCACAGCTTCTGTCTCCACCAAAAATGTTGGGAATGATGCATAATTTGCTGTTGATTGGACAAAACAAAACAAAACTCATCCAACATGAATGGGTCAGACTGAAGGAGTTAAGGGAAACAAAGTGGCACTCACTGATTATTAGGCTCTCACTACAGAGAGGTGAGTGCTGATCAGCTGAAGGGTTAGAATGGATGGTAGATGTGGGAAAAACTCCTTGTTAATGATTTGCAAGCATTAACATTACCTGACAACTCACTTTCTGTGTGTGTGTGAGACAGGACAGAAACTGGTCATCAGAGTATCTCCCATGTGACTTAAACGCTCTTACACGCCATTGTCCTGTCGCCTAGTAATGTATTTAAATGATGGTCATATTACAGACAATTTAACATACCAAAAACAGCAACGAAAAAAAGTAATGTGGTTTCTATCAGAAGAGAACACCTTTTACCTTCTATGACAACAGAACTTTCCTCTCCTACCCAGAATGCAGTGCGTCACAACCTCAGCCTACACAAGTGCTTTGTACGAGTGGAGGGAGGAAAGGGAGCTGTGTGGACAGTGGATGAAACCGAGTACCAGAGGAGGAAAGGACAGAAGTATCACAGGTACAAACATCCTCACAACAAACACTAGGAAGGTTTGAATGTGGATCAGGTCTGTTCCTTCAGCCAAAGGAAAGGAGAGGAGGAAGTAGAAAGTGAATGAGGGGATAAAGAAGGAAAGGAGGAGGTATAGCAGAGATAAAGAAGAAATTTGAAATTCAGTTCCATTTTAGATTTAGCACACTATAATTCAGTATCAAATATCTGTTGATGAAAATAAAGAGTGAAGTGAGAGTACAGTCAGTGTGTGTGTGTGTTTGCCTGTCACACGAACTGTGTGTGTTTTCAGGGACTGTCCTGTCAAGTGGCTCACATCCTACTCCCATCACTGTCCAGAGGATCACTGAACACCAGCAGGGGGCAGCACTGAGTTGCTGGATCATATCCATGTGAAGTGCTAATGAAGAACTGAAAACATTTGTTGACATTTGTATTTTCTGTTATTTTCAAATGGCTTGTTAAACGTGGTTGTGCTGTTTGTTACATAAATGTGTTTTTTTCACATTCCTGAGTTTTAATTAAAGTTAAGTGTAAAATAAATTAAACCAACATTTGTGGCTGTCCTGTCTTCTGCCTGATTTTACCCATTCATGAACTGGTAGCTCCATTCAGTCAGTAGGTCACAGGTCAAACACGTCATCCCACAGAAACCCTCTTCCTGCTGAACAGAGAACATCTTCCTACACTTTGTTAGATCTATGACGTTGACTTTCACAATAACAAAGTGAAAATTGGTCGTTAACATCCTAAACTCTTTCCCTCTCCCACACAACAATAATCTATGTAAGAAGTTTAAATGTCACTGTATATTATTGCCGCACAGTATTGTCACGTGATCAGTGAGACAGAGACAGTGACACAAAAAATACAGATGTCTTTAAAGTATCAGTCTGGTGATATTCTATATTAGATAGATAGATAGATAGATAGATAGATAGATAGATAGATAGATAGATAGATAGATAGATAGATAGATAGATAGATAGATAGTAATAATAATAATGACAATTAATAATAAAAAAATAATAATTAAATGAGTCCACTTCCTTTGGAGGTGTTGTATAGCCTGATGGCAGTGGGAACAAAGGATCTCCTGAACCTCTCTGTTCTGCAGCGCAGTGAGATGAGACATTTGCTGCAGCTGTAGCTGCTTCTCTGTCCTGCCAGAATGTTGTGGAGAGGATGGTTGGTGTTGTCCAAGATGGCCTCCATCTTACATTGCATGCATCTCTCCACAACAGTCCTGAGTGAGTCCAGACTCTTGCCAAGCACAGACCCAGCCTTTTTTACCAGCTTGTGTTCCTTGTGTGTACACTGTCCACCACTGACTGATAAAACATGTGCAGCATTTCACTGCAGACGTCAAAGGACCTGAGCTTCCTGAGGACAAAGAGCCGGCTCCGCCCCTTCAGGTAGATGGCATCCGTGTTCAGGGACCAGTCCAGTTTACTGGTCCAGGTGCACACCTAGGTATTTATAAGTGTGCACCACCTCAATGTCCTTCCCTCTAATGCTTACTGGCTGAAGGGTGGGCCTAGACTTCCGAAAGTCCACGACCATCTCCTTGGTCTTGGAGGTGTTCAGAAGGAGGCAGTTCTTGTCGCTCCATTCACTGAAGGCCATCGTCAGATCCCTGTACTCCTGGGCAGTTACCCAGCCTGACGTACTGTGGTCATCTTGTCAAGTAATCCATAATGTTTTTATATATATATATATATAATATTATATATCTGATAATTAACTAATTCTACAGCGTGCGCTAATGGTTGTGGCTGGATTTAAAATTCTGACTTTTTTTTTTTTTTTTTTTTTTAATTCTGACCTTTAAGTCAAAATTCTGAAGAAAAAAAAAAGAAAATTCACGTGGCCCTCATCAGCTTCCGTAAAGTTCGACCTCCTCGCCAGCTGGTGGCGGTAGAGTACCAACAGTGCTCTCTCTGATCAGCCCTCCCTCCGCTGGTAAACAAAAACAACACGGAAGCGACAGAAAGGTTGATATAGTGTTCAGATGAGTGTGTTTCTGTGTTTTATCCGTCAGTGTGTGATGATGGTGTCGCTCCCGGTGTAAGTGAATCGGTTGGACCCGCTGTCGTCAGAGGAAGAAGAATGGCGGACGAAGCTCCGTTCCAGTTTCTACATAACGAAGTGATACAGTACATTTCCAAGTCCGCTGAGAAAGGAGAGACGGTGAGAAAGTGTGTGTCAGGAGGTGCTCCACGGCGGCTTCATGACATGAACAGCCGGTGCTCGTTAGTTCTGTTTGTTCACTAGTTCTTCTGTCATTCTTTCAGGAAAATGGAAGAAATATCACCAAACTGGAGAATATGGGCTTCAGAGTCGGCCAAGGACTAATAGAGAGGTAACTAACAAACTGCTGCGACTCAGGCTGTTTAGTCTCACTATGTGATCATTAAGAAAACCTTCTCTGTTAAACAGTTCTGTTCAAGACATGACTAAATGTCTATATATTAAGAAGGATTTCTTTCACTTTTAAAGGGAATAACAGGGGCAGATGGACAGTCACAATATCAGCATATTTATTATTATTTATAAATCATCATGCACAATACCACATCAGAGAAGCCGTTCCTCCCAGGATCATTTCTAATATTTAAAGGATTAGTTGAGTGCAGAGTCAAGACAACAATGAATCCTAACAATGGTGTGTTTGTCCACAGTCTGATGTTTCCTTCCCCTCTGTGGCACAGAGTTCCAGTGTTTGTCCCAAATCTGTCACCAACCAGTAGTAAAGTAAAATGCTAAAAATGATTAGCCTGTCAAATTCAAAATGTTTCTTTAAATGTGTTATGCAGGTCAGGTTGTTATTGTTGTAGTTTGTCAAACTGGAGCCACCTGAAGTTATTTTATAGATATTGTGGGTAGATGAATAGAAGAGGCAATATGATGCAGGACAACATGTAGTTACATTCTGTCACTGTTTGAAACACATCAGTGAGTCTCTGTGTCATTGCACGACATGTTCCTTCATCACCGTGAACTAACACACCATAATTTATTCAGACTCGGTCACACACACACACACACACACACACACACACACACACACACACACAGTCCCACTGCTGCAGACACTCACAAGTTTTTCTTTGCTGGTCCAGATCTGTGGACCTGCCAGTTTACTCAAGATTCACTCAGCTGCCTCAGAGTCCGTCTGCTGGTCTCTGTATCGTCCACCAGCAGTGTAACATCACCTGTTATCTGACATGACACTTTGAATCAAGTCTCATTCCTTTGTGGCAATAACGCTTAGATTTAAAGCTCCTGGCCTTTTCCTTTTCTGCAGACTGACTAAAGACACTTCACGGTTCAAAGACGAGCTGGACGTCATGAAGTTCATCTGTAAAGACTTCTGGACCTGTGTGTTCAAGAAGCAGATAGACAACCTTCGAACTAATCACCAGGTAACACTGAGCTGATGGTTAACATAACATCCTAACAGAATTCTGACAAACTCAAATCATTCATTTATGTAATATGATGTAATACATTTCATGGTACATAAATATCATCCCAGTTCTTATCTTTGTCTAGTCCTCTATCAGCATCCATACTGCTGTGTGCTGTTCTAATGTCTGTCATGTGTTTCAGGGCATCTATGTTCTCCAGGACAACAAGTTCCGACTGCTGAGTCAGCTGTCAGATGGTAAACAGCACCTGGAACATGCCCCAAAGGTAATCTGCCTTAATTTCATCAGATTATGTGACTATGTAGTGATTTGTTCTATAAAGCTCCGAAGCAACTACGGTGGCCCTGAGGGCCCAACGCTCTGTGACTTAAGAAAACACATGCAAATACACGCAACACAAACAACATCAAAACACATCTTCATCAGTTTGACACATGAGCTGCAAATACTCACAACACAACCAAATAGACAATTCAATTCAATTTGTCCAGAGAAAGTGATGAACCAACTTGTTCAATGCTTTGTGACTTTTGAAGTTAAAAGAACAGGTGCACATGGATGTATTAATACATCCATGCAAGTGTGTCCCATCTGGTTCATCACTTCTTAGTGTCCCCTGGAAACACTTCCATTGTGTCGTGAGTATTTGCAGGATGTTGTCAAACTGATGAAGATGTTTTCTTTGTTTGTGTTTTGTCTATTTGCAATATGTGTTTTCTTAAGTTGCAGTATGTTAAGCTCTCACGGCCGCTGTAGGTAGCTGATCCTAAACCAGCAGGCCTTCACATGACTCCAGACTCAGTAGGGACGGGGTTTAATAACATTTTAGTTAATAAGAATCCAGTTCCTAATCCGCTTATGAAATCCCTCGTTGAACTGTTGGGTCTGAGCTCTGCCTCCAGGCAGGACACCATAAATGTTGGACCTTTGGTTGTCTATCAATTTATCATATTTATTTAATTTAATTTATCAACCCCGTCATAAATTTAGAAAATATTGATTTAAATTAATAATATCTAATAATAACTTTAAAATGAATTAAAGTCATTGGGGGCACCAGCCTAAACTAAAAGGCAAAATAGCCAATATTGTTTCAGTCTCAAATTAATCTGGAACTCAGATTAATAATTACCTTAATAATTATAACCAAATCACTATATCAACAGTAAATGAAAGTTAAAGGATTGAAATGATGCTGAGTAGAGTTTGGCAATATTCACACTTGTGCAACATTAAACACACCAGTAGTTATACTTAAAGACATTTATTTACAATGGAACAGAGTAAAAATACAATGTCTAATCTAGTATATACAGGTGGCAAGATGGCCGATTCAAAATGGCCGCTGAGACCACCTGGTGTGTGGGGGGAGGGAAGATGTGAGTTTCTTTGTTAGCCTAGCTCGTGTAATCTAAAGGTACCAGGTCAGAGGAGGAGGTTTCTAGAACTGAGATGTACTACAGGTATGTGTGTGAACATGCAAGTACTCAATTAACTGTATGGCTGACCACAACCTAAGCAAACATTTCAACAACAAGACATTAACCAACATGTACATTAACGAAGTTAAGACTTCTACTGCTTAACTGTGCTGTGCTGTGCTGTGCTGTGCTGTGCTGTGCTGTGCTAGGAGAGGTTAGGCTCAGTCAGTTAACGTTACCCAGTCCTTGGAACAAAACAAAGAGGTCCTGAGTCCCAACTGAACCTTTTTATTTAGTTTGGAGGAGAATGAAGACCTCTGTTGGTTATTAACATGTACTGTTGTTATTTCACTTCAGTAACAAAACAAATTTCAGCCGTTTAATGAAACTAAAGAATTAATTTGATATAAGAATGAATTTAGCTTCTTCTAAACACATTAATGATGATTTTTTTGTTCTTCTCAATGACCATGTTTTTGCTTCGGTACGCTTTTCGCTCACCAACTACTCTCACTCCTCAACTATCAAAACGTTCAGCCTTTCAAGAACATTTCTGCTATTACTTTTCTTTTTTAGTAATTTTTTAAATATTCAGCTTTTTCTGAAAAATTTTGCCATTTAAATGAATGGAGGGAATGTTCAAATCTTTCAACTTCAACTATGTCAGCATACTTTCAACTGGAGACTTAATTTCAGCATTAAATGGATCCAGAGACTTTCAGCTGTTAGACTTGTGTTCAGCTTTTTGGTATCTTGTACAGTTTTTGATTTATCTCAGTTCAAGTTTTCTGCTTTTTTTCTTACAGTTTTAGATTTTAAAAATGGTTGTGCAGAGGAGAGTGACATCACACAGAGTGAGAATAAGGTGTTGAAGTGGTCTGTTTAACTTGTCCTCATGACCACACATTTAACTTTTCACCCATCATTTTTCCCCAGAATGTAGGAAAATCTGTGTAGTTTCACACAGTGTGATTCTTTAAACAATAGGACATATGGTTTTTCAACGGGCTGCCCCTGAGCAACATGAGAACCCCTCAACAGTGCTGTAGATTGCAACACAAATTAAGAGCGAATTTAACAGGAAAACTGAAAAAACCCTTTTCTGAAACATGTTCAGTTTTCCACATTTTTGACTCTAGGGACGCACTGCACAGACATGTGCAGGAAGGTATTGTAGCGCTGGATGTGTGAAGATTTTACCAATATGAGGTACGGTTCTATATTAAATGCGCTGAGCCAAACTCTCACTCAGGTGTGTGTGAGCTGTGTGTTTTCCAGCTGCACACAGCTGATATTGCTGATTAAGAGTATAACAGCACTGGGACTTTTAACTAAATGTATCACAGGTGTTCTTTTTACTGTTAATCAGAGTCAGGTCTAAAAGCTCGCTAAGAATTTACTGCAGAGCGTCCACTGAGTGACCCATCAACGCCAGTGTCACCAGACTCTTATCTCACTGGTTTCACGATAAATGGAAACATACAGATACATTTACATACTGAAGTAACATGTAGACAAAGGTGTGCAACATGAGTTGAAGAGGAGACTAAATCAGGCGAAGGAGGACTACAAAAAGAAAGTAGAAGATGTGTATAAGAGACAGTCTCAGACGATACCAACCATCCTCTCCACAGCATTCTGGCAGGACAGAGAAGCAACTACAGCTGCAGCAAACGTCTCATCTCACTGCGCTGCAGAACAGAGAGGTTCAGGAGTGGACTCATTTAATTATTATTGTTTATAATTAACTGTCATTATTATTATTACTAATGAGCTGCTGGACATTTGAACTTCCCCTAGGGGATGAATAAAGTATCTAGCTCTAGCTAGCTAGCACCTAGTGTGCAGGTCGGGAAAATGTTTGTGTTGCAACAGCGCAGAACCAGTGCAGCTGCGGAACTATTTGTGTTGGTGTTGCCAAATCAATGATGAAATAACAAGCAAATCATAATCTGTTGTTTCTTATTACTGTAAACTAATATGGCGCTCGGACAACTATTAAATAAAAATGTCACACTTAGCTGTGATTCAGTCGTAGCTACTTCAGTGTGACATTGCTTAATTAACAGCCTCTTTGATCTCGGTGAAGAGTACAAATACAAGACACACACACCCCTTAAGCTGTT